>NC_077227.1:56494394-56794394 GCF_027887165.1 Monodelphis domestica
AGAGAATTTTCTTTTCCTCCTTCCTGCTTCCTTCCTTCCTTCCTTCATTCCCTTCCTTCTTCCTTCCTTCCTTCCCTTCCTTCCCTTCCTTCCTTCCTTCCTTCCTTCCTTCCCTTCCTTCCTTCCTTCCTCTTTCTTTCTTTCTTTTCTTTCTTTCCTTTCTTTCTTTCTTCTTTCTTTCTTTCTTTCTTTTTTCTTTCTTTCTTTCTTTCTTCTTTCTTTCTTTCTTCTTTCTTTCCTTCTTTCTTTCTTTCTTTCTTTCTTTCTTTCTTCTCTTTCTTTCTTTCTTTCTTTCTTTCCTTTCTTTCTTTCTTTCTTTCTTTCTTTCTTTCTTTCTTTCTTCTTTCCTTCTTTCCTTCTTTCTTTCTTTCCTTTCTTTCTTTCCTCTTTCTCCTTTCCTCCTTTCCTCCTTTCCTCCTTTCCTCCTTTCCTCCTTTCCTCCTTTCCTCCTTTCCTCCTTTCTTTCTTTCTTTCTTTCTTTCTTTCTTTCTTTCTTTCTTTCTTTCTTCTTCTTTCTTTCTTTCTCTTTCTTTCTTTCTTTCTTCTTTCTTTCTTTCTTTCTTTCTTTCTTTCTTTCTTTCTTTCTTTCTCTTTCTTTTCTTTCTTTCTTTCTTTCTTTCCTCTCTCTCTCTCTCTCTCTCTTCCTCTCTCTCTCTCTCTCTCTCTCTGAGAATTCGGAACTCAACATTTTTCACAAGGAATGTTAAAAATTGTTTTTTACATGTAATTGGAAAATAAAATATTTTTTAAAAAACAAAGTAATTGGTACCATTCGAGGGGTGAGGTCTGCAGCTCCATATCGCTTAACCAGACTTCCCTGAAATTCCCTCTAAAATTCTTCTGGTATTGCCCCGGTACAGACTCGGGGATGTGCTGCCACCAGGTGGTCTGTCTGCTAATCGCACCCAGATCGTATTGAAATGTCTCACAGGTGGACTATCTCACATCCTTTCCTTGCAACCACCCCGGACAAGCTGCTTGGTGTCCTTGATCTCGGTCGGGAGGGAGCTGGGTTTGGGAGTAGAGGAGAAGAATGAGGTCCAAGAGACCAAGGGGGGAGCAGCAGCCCCTACTCCACTCACTAATGTATACCTCCCTTTATTGGGGATGAATGTGACCCAGGAACAGAGAGAGTAAGAATGGGGTACTCCTTCCTGCCTCAGAAGGACATTATTTTTATCCTCAACATCCTCAGTGCCTTGTGCATAGTAGGGCCTTTTAAGTGCTTGTTGCATTAAATAAATCAAAGGATGATGGGATCATAGATTTACCACCTGGAAGACACCTTATGTGTTCTCTAGCCTAACCCTTATTCTACAGATGAGGAAACTGAGGCACATAGCATTTTGACCATATAGTCTTTGTCATACATATCAATCAGGAAGAAAATCCTTATGGCTCGACCAGTAATAATAACTAGCATTTATATAGCACTTTACAAATCTCTCATTTTGATTCAGCAGTTCTGACAGGTAGGTGCTGTTATCATCCCCCATTTTACAGATGAGGAGACAGGAAGCAGACAGGTGAAATGACATGTCCAGAGTCACACACCTAATAAGTATCTGAGGAAGAATTCAAACTCAGATCTTTCTGAGTTTGAATCTGAGCCCAGCACTGTATATTACTGCACCCCCGAGCTGCCTCTCTATGTTTCTTTATGAGAGGCAGCCTAGTCTACTGCAGACTTTCTTCATCTTTTTTGTGCCATGGCCACTTGTAGCTAGCTGGCAAAGCCTATGAACAAGTTCATGGACCTCAAATTAAGAATCCTTAATCTTAGTGGCTGTCAGTGGACACGAGTTTCATTTCTGTTTCTGGCATTAAACTTGGGCAAATTATTCACTCTCAACCCTCCGTTTCTTCATCTGTAAAATGAGGGGGCTTGAACTAGAAGAAGAGATATTGAACTCTCTGCTCCCTCCCCCTAGCTCCTAAATTCAGCCAAACCAGATTTAAATGTAATTGGGAAATGTTGAACAAAATAAATGAAAATCCAATAATCGAGATAGTGTTGCTTTGTGGTTTCCTAGGCAATATGGGCGCTTACGGGGTTCTGATTCTATGTGAGTCTGACATCACTGGCCCAGATGGCCTCTAAAGACTCTTCCGTTTCTGAACTATGACCCTGACCTGTTTTGGTCCTCCACATGATGAAGACTTTGAGCTGAAACTAGAGATTCTTAGAGGTAGGAGATAAAGGTTGGGATTCTAAGAGATTAGGAGAGAGCATGCCTGGGCAAAGGTACAGTGGTGGACGATAAAGTGTGGGGTGAGAGGAACGGAAAAGCCAGTTGGTCCAGCCTGTGTGTGTGTGTGTGGAAATATGGTATGATAAGCCTTGGAAATGTAGGTTCATGAAAGGACTTTAAGTGCCAAATAGGGTTTGTGTTTGATCTTAGTGGAATAGGGAACCATGAGAATTTATGGAGAAGAGGAGTGACACAATCAAACTTTGGTGAATTGGAGAGAGAAGAGACTTGAAACAGGGGGGACCAATTAGGAAGATGCCAATTGTGGTGTCCTCAATAGAAAGAGAGAAGTTTTTAAAAAGGGTGAATTTGGGAAGAAAGATAATGAATTATGTTTTGGACATGTTGGATTTGAGATGCCCATGGGACTTCCAGTTCAATATCTAATAGATAGTTGGTGAGATGGGACTAGAACACCAGAGAGAGAATAGGGCTGGATATATTCATGAAAGCATAATCTACACAGATGATAATTGAACCAATGGGAGTTGTTGAAGCCACCATGATAGAGTGAATGTAAGGAGAGAAGGCCCAGAAGACAGCCTTGGGGAAATCCACAAGTAGGTATATGGATAATATTCCATCAAGAAGACTGAGAAGGCATGGGCAGGCATGTAGGAGGAGAACCAAGAAAGAACAGTCCTACAGGAGGGAACATCCAGGAGGAAGGGGATGGTAAATATTGTAAAATGCCACAGGGAGATCAAGAAGGCTGAGGAGTGGAAAAAAAAGGCCATTTGAGTTGGTTATTAAGATGTCCCTGGTAACTTTGGAAAGAGCAGGTTTGGTTGCACAATTGACTCCAAGGCCAGATTGCACAGAGTTCAGAGTAAGTGAGAAGAAAGAAAGTGGAGGTACCAGTGCATACAGATTTCTTTCTTTCCTTTCTCTTTCTTTCTTTCTTTCTTTCTTTCTTTCTTTCTTTCTTTTCTTTCTTTCTTTCTCTTCTTTCTTTCTTTCTTTCTTTCTTTCTTTCTTTCCTTCTTTCTTTCTTTCTTTCTTCCTTTCTTTCTTTCTTTCTTTTCTTTCTTTCTTCTTTCTTTTCTTTCTTTCTTTCTTTCTTTCTTTCTTTCTTTCTTTCTTTCTTTCTTTCTTTCTTTCTTTCTTTCTTTCTTTCTTTCTTTCTTTCCTTCTTTCTTTCTTTCCTTCTTTCTTTCTTTCCTTCTTTCTTTCCTTCCTTCTTTCTCTTCTTTCTTTCTTTCTTTTCTTTCCTTCTTTCTTTCTTTCTTTCTTTCTTTCTTTCTTTCTTTCTTTCTTTCTTTCTTTCTTTCTTTCTTTCTTTCTTTCTTTCTTTCTTTCTTTCTTTCTTTCTTTCTTTCTCTTTCTTTCTTTCCTTCTTTCCTTCTTTCCTTCTTTCCTTTCTTCTTTCTTTCTTTCTTTCTTTCTTTCTTTCTTTCCTTTCTTTCTTTCTTTCTTTCTTTCTTTCTTTCTTTCTTTCTTTCTTTCTTTCTTTCTTTCTTTCTTTCTTTCTTTCTTCTTTCTCTTCTTTTCTTTCCTTCTTCTTTCCTTTCCTTTCTTTCTTTCTTTCTTTCTTTCTTTCTTTCTTTCTTTCTTTCTTTCTTTTCTTTCTTTCTTTCTTTCCTTCTTTCTTTCTTTCTTTCTTTCTTTCTTCTTACCTTCTTTCTTTCCTTTCTTCTTTCTTCTTTCTTTCTTTCTTTCTTTCTTCTTTCTTTCCTTCTTTCTTTCCTTCTTTCTTTCTTTCTTTTCTTTCTTTCTTTCTTTCTTTCTTCTTCTTCTTCTTTCTTTCTTTCTTCTTTCCTTTCTTTCTTTCTTTCTTTCCTTCTTTCTTTCTTTCTTTCTTTCTTTCTTTCTTTCTTTCTTCTTTCTTTCTTTCTTTCTTTCTTTCTTTCTTCTTTCTTCTTTCTTTCTTTCTTTCTTTCTTTCTTTCTTTCTTTCTTTCTCTTCTTTCTTTCTTTTCTTTCTTTCTTTCTTTCTTTCTTTCTTTCTTTCTTTCTTTCTTTCTTTCTTTCTTTCTTCTTTCTTTCCTTTCTTTCTTTCTTTCTTTCTTTCTTTCCTTCTTTCTTCCTTTGTTTGTTTGTTTGTTTGTTTCTTTCTATTAATCGATAGATATTTATTAACTGCTTACTCTGTGTCAGGCACTATGCTAAGTGGGAAAAGAGGAAAAAGACAGTTCTTGCCCTCAAGGATCTTACAATCTGTTTAGTGGAGGAAACAACACACGAACAAGTTCATACAAGCAAACTGTATACAGCACAAATTGAAAATAATGAAAAGAGGGAAGGCACTGGATTAAGAGGGGTTGGGGAAAACTTCCTATAGAAAGGTGGATTTTAATTGGGACTTAAAGGAAGCCAGGAAGGTCAGTAGTTAGAGCAGAGGAAACAGAGTTCCAGGCAAGGGGGACTGCAGGAGAGAATGGCCAAAGTTGAGCAAGAGTTCATGGAACAGCTAGGAGGCTAGTGTCACGACCGAAAAGAAGGAGATGTAAGAGGACTGGAAAGGAAGAGAGGGACTTTGAAAGGGAGGAGACATATAACTTCTTATGGATGCTAGTCTGGGGATATGGTAAGGTAAGGTGAGTTGCTTCTATTTTTTAAGGATGGGGCATTTTTGTAGGTAACAAGGAGAGAGCCAACAGATGGGGAGGGATTGAAAATTAGAAGGAAAGGGGTGATTGAAGGGGCAGTTCCCCAGAGGAGACAAAAGGGGCTGGGAATCAAGGGTACAAACAGGGAGGTTTAGCAAACTATTTAACTGTTGTCTGAATGAATGAATGAATGAATGAACTAAATGAGCTACTTTATAACAGGCAGGGGCTATGTAACTCTCAGCTATTTGTTATTGCTTTAATTATTTTTGTTTTCTCCCCCATCTCCTTCCCTGTAGGGGTGTCATATGCAGAGCCTGTCCTCATTCCTCCCTTACACCAGGGGTTCTTAACCTGGTTTCTAAGCCATGGCTAGATTTGGGGAGATCTGAAAACCTGGATGGGAAACAAATTACTTCTTCAGTTCAGCATGATTGGTCTCATTTGGAATCCTATGTATTTTAGTTTATGCATTTAACCACAAGACTCTGATAAGAGGTTCTTAGGCTTCACAGACAAAGGGGTCCCCAGGAAACCACAAAGGTGAAGAACTCCTGCTCTGTGCCTTGTTCAGGTCCTTCTCTTCTCCAGTGCTCTGCTCAGCCCTTCTCCCCCACCCACCACCCATCTTGGGCAAATTGGGAGGAATACAGCCTAGTAGAATTGAGAGAGATGTTAATGCCCATGGAGTCTAACCTATTCATTTTTTTAAACTCTTACCTTGTGTCTTAGAATCAATGCCACCTATCGGTTCCAAGACAGAAGAGAGGTAAGGGCTAGACAATGGGGATTAAGAGACGTTCCCAGGGTCACACAATTAGGAAGTACCAGATTTGAACTCAAGACCTCCTATCTCTAGGCTTGCTTCTCTATTCACTGAGCCACCCAGTTACCCCTTCTTCATTTTTACAAAGGAGGAAACTGAGGTCTAGAAAGTTGTCCAAGGTCATCTTTACCTTCCTTGACTGGTACAATAAGAATCATACTACCTCTCCTTGGCTACCTTGCTGGGAAGTTGTGCTGAGGTAATCAAAGTGAACCTTCTTAGACTTGTATGAAATCCTGGTCAGGGAATAGAAAACCATATAGGCTATGTTTGAGTGAGGATTGTTATTGCTGTTCATCATTTCAGTCCTGTCTGATTCTTTGGGAACCCATTTGGAGTTTTCTTGGCAAAGATACTGGTGTAGTTTGCCATTCCCTTCTCTAGCTCATTTTACAGATGAAGAAACTGGGGCAAGTGGGGGAAGTGACTTGCCCAGGGTCATACAGCTAGTAAGTGTCTGCCTCTTAGAATCTTGAGCTTCCTTCAAAGAACAACCGAGCAGGGTCACAGAGGCAGTTTGGTGTAGAGGAAGAGGGATGACTTTGGAACACAATCTTCTTACTACCCATGTAATTGAGGGTCAGAACCTTTCCCCTTTGGACCTCCCCATCCATAGAATGACAGGATTGTTCTATTTCTGGGGTCCCTTCTAGCTCTGAATCTATGATCTCATGAGTTAAGGAGACTTTTACTTACATGAGTTGGTTTTTATTTTTTACTTTCAAATGAATTAAGGGCACTAAGGGAAATAGATATATGGAAAGAAGACGAAAAAAGGAGAGGGATGATGGCAGAGGGGAATCCTCTTTGGGGGATGGTTTTTCTCCATCATTCACTGAGTATCTAAGCTTTGGTTTAGGAAAATAGGGAAGATACAAGGGAAGAAGTTCCTCTGCTTGCCCTCAAGGATCTTACCAGGGAGACAACATATATAAGTAGAGAGCAGTTAAAGGCAAGATAAGCAAAGACATAGAGGCAGAAATTCATATCTACACTGGGTGACCAACTTGGATGAAATAAATGAAAAGAAAGAATGTTAGAACTGGAAGAGTCTTTGGGGAACATCTAGTTCACTTTTCTTTTTTTTTTACAAATGAGGAAACTAAGGCTAAGAGAGAGGAAATGACTCCCCCATGACTGTACCAAGAAAGACTAGACCAAGAGTCCAAATTATTTATTTCCAGGTCCAGTCCTTGTGGAGAGTGACAGAAGATAAGCATTGATGGGTGGAGGGATGGGGGCCAAATTATCAGAGGGCCTTGAATGCCACAAGCTGGCTTTTCAGCACTTTTCCCTCTGGGTCTCCATCTCCTCCTCTTGGCTCCCTTCCTCACCATCTGTTTATGTAGCATGCTCTAGAAAGGTCACCATTGCCACTGCCCCCACGAGCGAGCGGGGCCCAAGTGGCCCACGTCTGCCAAGGCTCGCTCTGCCTTTGAAATTAATTTTTAATAGAATGAAACTAATGATGTGTTCTGGGGTTCCCAGATTTGAGTAAAACATTAAAACAACACCAAATTGCCTCACTGCTTGAGATTATTGGATTTTCATAGTAATAATATAATCTTCTACTAATGGTCTTCCAGGAGGGAGTGTGTATGAGAGCAGAAAAGCAGGCTCTCCAGTTAAAGGGCCAAACATCCCCATGTTAGGGGTCCCTACAAAATAGGAAGATGGCTTCTTGGATCTTGCACACAGAACATTGTTCTGAGACCCCTACCTCTCATTCGGTACTACTGTAAATTTTTGCTCTTCCAACCTGTTGAGGTAAGGCATGCGAGACTTATTTCTATTTTATATGTTAGAACAGCTTTGCAGAGGGCTTATTCAGGATCCCAGAGCTCAAACCAGGACTTTCCCAGCAGACATTGCAGCTTTATTTTTTTCTCTCCTCTCCTCTCCTCTCCTCTCCTCTCCTCTCCTCTCCTCTCCTCTCCTCTCCTCTCCTCTCCTCTCCTCTCCTCTCCTCTCCTCTCCTCTCCTCTCCTCTCCTCTCCTCTCCTCTCCTCTCCTCTCCTCTCCTCTCCTCTCCTCTCCTCTCCTTTTTAAAAGCATAATCAGAGTGGAAAGAGACCTTAGACACCATTTAATTCAACCTATCCATTTCACAGAAGAGGAGAGTGAGGCTGAGAAGGTTAAATAACTTACCTAAAACCACATAGAAACTGAGTTGCAAAGCTAGTATTTGAGTTCCTCCTATCCCATTACCCCACACCGTCTTTGTGATCAAACACATTTGTTGTTGTTTTTCAGTCGTTTTCAGTTGTGTTTGACTCTCTATGACTCCAATTTGGGGTTTTCTTGGCAAAGATACTAGAATGGTTTGCCATTTCCATCTTCAGCTCATTTTGCAGGTGAGGGAAACTGAGGAAAATAAAAGTAAGTGACTTTTCCAGGCTCACAAAGCTAGTGTCTGAGGACAGATCTTCCTGCACTCTATCTCCTGTGCCGTCTAGGTTTCCCTTGTCCAACATATTCCAAGATGAAATGAGACTCCCACTCTAGACTTAAGGTATGTGTGCAGGTGTATTCACAGTGGCTGAGGATGCCTGAATTTCTAGTCAGAGAAATCTTCCCTCAGCTCTTTACTCTCTGTGTGAGCTTCAATAGAGAGGCAAGGCAGTGGGAAGAGGGAGTGCTTACTTTGGGGTCCAAGGAGCTCGGTTCCAGTTTAGCCTCTGCCGCTACCTGTGAACCTGACACTTCAGAGGGTTTCATTTTCCTTGCCTGACAAATGAGAGGGTAGGTCGAGGATGCCTCTGAGGTCCCTCCTAGCTCAAATTCTATGTCCTAAAGGGACCAGGAGGGTAAACACAATCAACTAATCGATGGTCATGGAGATGAGAAAGTATGTGTGTCCCCAGATCATCCAAAGCCTGCATTTCTGGCCAAGAATTCTGCTCCAACTTTCTTCCTAGCAGTATGACCAACAGATTGGTTGTTTCTTCCTTTAACCATCCTTGTTCCCATTGAGGAAGGGCTCAACCAGAGAAGGGGTGTAGGGGAACCTTATGGACCTGGATAATTCACAAACCAGGTCATGAAGAGTTGGCTGGAGATTGAAGGGAAAGCCAAATGGCTCCTCAGGTTATCAGATGTCATAAATGATGAGTCTGGTGTTCTGGGGTATGGAGCCCAGCTTCTTTCCCCAGAGGGTCCCTTGTCTTTCTTTCCTTTCCCCTCCTCACATCTCCAAATCAACCTGGGAAAATAACAACTACTGGTCCTCCCATCAATAATCTTCCACCATTTCTGCCTCTTCCCTCCTATTCCTCATCACCAAGTGGAAAGAAATCCCACCTACAAAGACCACACACACATCTGTGCTCACACGTTGGCTCCGAAGGGATGCAGTTTCCTAGGGACACATCTCTCTGTCCAGTAAGCTGGACCAGCTGCCCCGAACCCTAGGTGGGGACCTTCTCTTCCCCACTGGCTGGGCTGTCTGCTAAATCTGCCCCCCCCCCAGTGTCTAGAAAACACCTCCCTCCCATCGCTGATCTCCTTGTCTGCCCAGACCCCTGACAGGCCCTGCCTCTGGCCAGTGATGGGATGGTTGGGGGGGGGGCTTGGGGGGGAAGAGGGAGGGGGGAAGCAAACGTCACGATATATCCCCGTCAGATTAAAAAACTAATTTGAAAAGATTAATGTATTCCATTCCTGTTAGGCTGGCTCCGATACCTCTGGGCCTACAGCCGCTCTCCCTCCTGATTATTGAATTTTTATGGCCTGGTAATTAATTGCGGATTCCCTGTCTTTGTTCCATTTCTTTTTCTCTGACATTTTAATTCCAACAAAAAGCAGTGGTCTCCATGCAGGCTCTCTCTGGAGATCCTAATGGTCTATAAAACAAAATGACTTATGGACGGGGCACCCACTTCAGCTGGCGAGCGATTGTTGGAAACCTTGCTGATCACGCAAAATTTAATTTTTCCACCTTCCTCCCCTCCCCCTTAGTTCTTGTCTATTATACGGAGCGGCCCTGGTGTCTCACTAACAAATGAGAGTAACAGTGTCAGCCTTCTCAGCAGTTACTGTTGCTCCGTGGGCTCTCTTCGAGGAAGGGGAGGGCTGCTGTGGAAAAAAAAATGTCTCCTCGCTGGTTTTATCTAATTATAAATGAATAAACGTCTCTGGCCCAACACAGATGACCCAGTTATGGGTACAGGCAAGCAGTCAGGGGAGGGGACTCCGGCAGATTCCCATTTAAAAGGGGGACCCTGGACTCAGACTCCATCCTTACTGCCCCCCTTGTCATCGTCATCTTAGCCGGGGAAACCGATTCCCTTCCACCTTCTCCTGGGCTCTTTTTGGGTGACTTGGCATCTCCCAATTAGATAACAAAGAACTACATGGATTACAAGGGCAGGAGGGACAGGGCAATAAATAAAATCTCCCTCTGCCAGGGCCTGGAAGCAAGGTGCCTAACAAATGAGGCTCCATTGAGCTGCCCAAAAGACGGATTCTCCATCTAATTGGGTCAGCCCAACTGGCCCCCCTGAAAAATAGCTTTCAAATAGTTCAGGCAACTCTCTCCCCCCGGTTCCACCCCTCGACACTCTGCCTTTGCCCCCTCTCCACTTCATTTCTTGCCCTGTAGTCCTAGAAGTCTTCCACTAATGGGGAGGGTCCTGGTCCCAGATGTCATTAGCCATTTTGGCACCTGGGCAGAGTGGCACAAAGTTCACTCTTATTTGAGGTGAGGGGGCAGGACAGAGCTCATGTTGAGGGTTGGAGAAAGCAGTTCCAGGATATCTATAGAGGACTGGGAGCTGAGTGAGGTAGGGTAGGATGAGAGAAAGCAGCTTCCCATTTTAACTAATAATTCTTCATAACTAAACATTGAGCTCTGTTCTTTCTGCTCAACCAAAAGATTACAAGTGATGTCGGAACCCTTTGAATTCATGGCTCTCTAAATTTGGCATCCTGGGACAAAGCACCGATTGCCTTTCCTTAGATACTTAGTGGCTAGCTATATGATTCTGGATAAGTCACTGGACCTATTTAGGCCTGTTTCTTCATCTTTAAAAGGGGAGGTGAGGGTGGAGTGGACTCGATTTCCTTTTTGGTTCCATCTGGCTCTGGTCTAGCTACTTCTGATCATCTAGTGAAGGGTGGATCCAAGAACTTTTTATTTTTAATTTCACTAATTATATTTCCATGTAACTGGTTTCATTTGCAATCCTCTATATTTTATTTTTTACATTTAAAAACATGACTCTGAGAAGGGAGTCCATTGGCTTCAAAGGGGACCAGGACATAGAAGAGGCGAAGAATTCTGATCCAACTCAGTTGAATCCAACCCAGATTTGAGCAGTAAACTCCTCAGATCTCATTGAGGCTCTGATTCTTCAAAAATGACACCTAGGTGCTCATCTTCTGCTTCATAATTGGTATTTGAACTTCATCTTCCCTCCACCATGGGTTGGCTTGCCTCCATTTTTTCAGGATGCCATGTCTGTTGGCCACAGTACTGCCTCTCCCCACCAACTCTTTCTGCTTCTGTTACCTTTTTCATTGTCCCGTCTCTCTCCCTACATCAAAGAACCACAGGTGGTAAAAACCTTGGTGGGCATCTTATCCAACCTATACCTTAAAAAGAGTTCCCACTACAACACCCTCAAAGAAGGAGCCTTGAACCTTTGCTGGAGACCTCCAGGGAGCAAGCACCCATTATTTCCCAATTATCTCCCCACTTGTAAACAAGCTCCAATGTTTAGGGTTATTCCATCAAGTTTGCATGTGCCTCTTGGAAGCTTCTCCCAAGGCTCCTAGTCCTGCTTTCTGGGCCAAACCAAACAAGTCTGATTTATCTTCTCAAGAAGATCCCTAAAAACTTCATCTCCTCTAACAAACTTTCCAAGATTGATGTAGGGTGTTGGGGAAGGGGAAGGGAGAGAGGGAAGGGTGAAAAGCTGCACGGTAGAGAAGAAAGTACAGTGAGTTGGGAGAAGGGGTCCTGTGTTCTAGACCTTCTAGTTGCTGGAGCCAGCTTGTACTGGCTCTGCAAGCTGATTATTAAATTTTCAGTGTGAGAATTTTTCCCTCTGAAATTGGCTTATGCTACCAGTCAGGGCTTGATTTATTGATTTGTTGGTTGTCTGGACTGAGGAAAATGATGGAGAAAATGTTAATAATGCAGACTAAATTTAAACAGGTGTTGTGTGTACAATTTTCCCCCCAGAGAGAGCTGGTTGCTAAACAGTTACCAATACTCCACTGACTTGAAGGTTCTTCCCATTCGTGTCAGGGATTTCACTTTTTCCTTCTGTAAAATGAAGGCCTTGGAAGAAATGATTTTTAGAGTCCTCTGCAGCCTTAAATCGATATTCTTCTGACCCTGTGATCTAGAGAATGCCTTCTTTCCTCCCATTCAAAACACGTCCCCTTCCACCTTTAATAAGCCTAATAAAACCTGCCTATTTGCAGATAGGTCATTCTGGGTTATAGAGAAATCCATTTCGGATCATTCAGAACCTTTGGGACAATTAGCTGTGATTTGAGCCAAGAGAAGTTTCAAACCTTTGTTCCAATGAGAATGGAATGTGGGCTGTTGTCATTCTCTGCCTCGAAGTCAGTCATCAAACAGAGTTCCCCAGTGCTGCCACCCCTTTATTTATGATGCTTACTTAGTACAAATCAGAAGAAGGTTGGCATTTGTATTACTATCTCTCCTTTTCAACCTCTCCCTCCAACTGCGCTGATCCTGTGGTTGATTTTGGGTGGCCCTGGATGAAGTCCTTTGTTTGGGCAGGCCTATTATCTATCCAGGTGCAGACAGATGAGTGTATCATGGGGTGGTGCCACCTCTTCTGGGGATTTATGGATTTGTTTTGCAAGTTACCTTTGTCCTGTGCATCTTCTTCACATTCATTCATTCATGTCAGTCTGAAGCCTCAGATTCTTTGAGATTATGTCTATGTGTCTATGTCACTCATTCAGGTGTAGAGGTGTGTGTGTGTGTGTGTGTGTGTGTGTGTGTGTGTGTGTGTGTGTGAGAGAGAGAGAGAGAGAGAGAGAGACAGAGACAGAGACAGAGACAGAGACAGAGACAGAGAAACAGAGAAAGACAGAGAGAGACACAGAGAGAGACACAGAGAGAGAGAGAGACAGACAGACAGACAGACAGACAGACAGAGACAGAGACAGAGAAACAGAGAAAGACAGAGAGAGACAGAGAGAGACAGAGAGAGAGAGAGAGACAGAGAGAGCAATAGAAAAAGAGCCCGAGACAAAGAAAGAGACAGAAAGATGCCTCGTTTGGCATCTCAGAGCTGGATGGGACCTCAAAGACCATCTAGTCTAATCTATTTACCTGATCAGGAATCAATTCTCTAACCTGCATTGGGCTAGAGACTAGAACTGTGCTTCTTTCTATCAATGCAGGTTGGCACCTTCTTTACAGTGTATAGTGCTAGAGAGTTAACTAGAATATGGAGAAGTTAAGTCATTTGGCCAGTATCACATAAGCAGGGTTAGAAGCTGAGTGAGACTTCAACGTAGGTCTTCCAGATCAGCTAGCTATTTATTGGTCATTCTCTTTTTGTGTGAACAGTTCAAAGGAGGAGTCTTCTTTTCAGCACTTAGTACAGTGTCTGGCACCTAGTGGAAGTTTAATAAATATTTATTGACAGATTGTGTCCCAGACCTATTTCAGGATCAGGATTGCCACTGACCTATGCTTAACTATACTATATGTATAAACCTTGGGACTAGGCATGAGGACAGGCACAGACTCTTACCTCCTACTGGTACCTCAAGCTTCATCTCTTCCTATGTAGCTAGAGGTAATCACATTTCCAAACAAATGTTTTTTCCTCCCCTGGTTTTAGGTCCTAAAGACTCAGGAATTGGGGTTGAATTTCAAGATGCCATAATTTACCTCAATATCCTGGTTTCAGAGAAACCTGAGAAAACTTGCATAAAACTGATGCAATGGGAAGGAAATAGAATCAGAAAGAAAATGTATTTAATCATAACTGCATTATAAGGAAAAAACAACTTGGAACAACTGAAGCTCTCTTGTTAATGTAAGGATCAACTGTGATTCCTGACAGAGAAGTGATAGATTCAATAAGCAGAATGAAACATCAATTTTTGGACACCAAAAATGTGGGAAATTATTTTGCTTTACTGTATACATTTTTTAAAAACAAGGATGTTGCTGTTGCTGGGCGGTGGGGGGTGGTTCCCCCTTCAGAGAAGGAAGAAAACAAATGCCTATTAATTGAAAAAAAACCCAAGTGTGATTCCTTCCCCTCCCCAACTCCTGGATTTCTTCATGAGTATATCTTCTTAATATACAATGTTATCCTACTTCTCACACCCTTTTCTCTCTCCTCTTTATTTTGAACAAGGTATAACCATCCAGAGCCACAGTCCAGTCATGGATTTCACTCCTACTAAGTTCCAGTGATATATATACGGTTAGATTTGCCCCTTTACTTAAGAACTTTAGGGTCTCTTTTTTTTGAGAGAGGTGGAGAAATGAGGCTAACTTTGGGCATTCATATATAGACTCTTAAGTCAATGGGTTTCACTACTGGCTCTTTTTTTGTATTTTTTTCCTTCTATGAATTACTGGGGTTCTCAGTTGCTATGCTTTCTACTTTGAGTCTACTTTCTCTGACATTTTGCTTAGGGAATTTCCATCCTTATCCTTTTTAGTTGTAAGCCGTTTTGATTAGATTTGTAAGACACCTGATAAACAGATTCTTATGTGCCTTTGATTAAGTATACTCCATCTCTGGCCAGGAAACTGTCAACCCTATAATATAAACTGTGATAGAAAAACCTAAATTCTGTTTTAAGTCATCATCTTATCCAGTGGTTCACTTCTCAAATTACTACAAGTACTCAAGACTGAATACTGAGTTAGCTATCATCTTATGTTGTTTTTCATTATTTCCTATATCTGAATCTTCTTTCCTTAATGGAAATGGATGGATTTCTTTGATAGAGAATGTTTATTGGAAGAGGAAGGACTTGAGCTGGGTCTGGAAGAATGGGTAATATCTGGACAGATGGAAGATATCAGGATATTAAAGCCTGAGAGAACAATACAGGTAAAAACATACTAAAAATGATTATGTCATAAAGTAGGACCTCGTTTTACATGATCAGTATGTTCCAGGACACTTCACACAAGCTGGAAATCATGCATAATAGCTAACCCATTATTCAAGAAATATTTCTTATACAAACTCAGTAATTTGAGCAGGTACTTTATTACTCCAGAGTTACAAGCATCACTACTCTTGAACTCTGGGGGTATTATTAATAACTAAATAGTATTAATAAAACAAAGAGAAGCACTGCTTTGACGTGGACATGGCAAGAACACCAGACAAAGATTGATGTGATAGCTAATGTTTGGAGCAAAACAACATAATGACTCACACTAATGCTTCTCAGAGAGAACGAGCATGACTGGACAAACCACTGCAAGTTGGGGAAAATGGCATGGATTTAGCACATAATTAAAAATTTATGTATTTTTCTGCATTTTTTTATTGCCAATTGCATATACCTGAATTTGTGTGTGTGGAGTTCATGTAAAACAAGGTCCTACTCTATTTTAGGATAGGCTGGGGAACCAACATGATTGAAAAGGAGGTTAAAATCATAGAGCTAAAAGGGACCTTAGAGATCACCTAAACACAATGCTTATAACCTAATAGGTGTTTAATAAATGCTTTTCATTCATTTGCTCATTCATTTTTTAATTAATTCATTCATCTAGTACAACTTCCAGAGTGAGGCAATATAAAAACATTAAGCCATTTGCTAAAAGGTGAATTTAAGCTTGATGGGAGGAAGAATTCTAATTGATTATTAGAACTCTCCACAAGTGGAATGGTTGGCCATGCCAAGCCACCTGATGTTGATCAGTCTTGACAGTTTTAAGATATTTTATTGAAGCTCCTCATTGGAGATTTTCAAGTAAAGGCTGGATGACCATTGTTCGGTGTGTAGTAGAGGAGATTCCCATTTAGGGGCAAGTTGGACTAGCTACCTCCTGAGATCCTGTCAGATGCTGAGATTCCATAATCCCTTCTGTAGGTGAAGAAACTGAAGCCAAGAGAGGGAGATGTGAATCACCTAAGGTCACACAGTTTATTGGTGGGAGATTTGGAACTGGAACCCAGCTTAGAGTTGAATATATAGCATGTCAACTATGAGAGTTATATCTCTACCCCCCCAGCTGCCAAGTCATATACCTCGGGATGTCCCACTCATAAAGCTTCTGAAAAAATGAGTGTGTGTGGCCAAGAGATAGAGAGAGAAAGAAGAAAAGAGGAGAGGGAGAGAGTGCATCAAATAGGACACAAATTTTGTAGGGTGAATTCAAATGACATTCAAGAAGTAGTGGGTCAAGGAATAGGAGGAATGATGGCTAGAGGAGTATTTCATTCTACCTTGAATTGTCTCCCCTATTTCACAAGTGAAGAATAAGCTGTGAGGAATGATCAAAGTTCTATACAATACAGGCAATGAGCGGTCATGCCAGGAAATAGTCAGAGATGATGGCAGACTCAAGGCAGAATGGGATGTTCCTGCCAATGAAAATTGTGAGCTCTGGAGTAGATTCTAGTTGATGAGTTCTCCAACTTTCTGAATGTATATCCTGCAGGAGCCTATGAGTAAAGGAGATAGATGAATAGTCCCTAGTTCCTGGTGGTGGGGGGTTCTGAGTCTAAGCTCTGAAACTGTGTCCAGAATTGCTTTAATTTACATTTCTCATTGTTAGTCTAAACCTGCTTTCTGGGACAAGAAATACTTAATTTCCAGAATCTTCTAATGCTCAAAAGAGAGACCAGAGTGGGAATCCCTGGGAGAGGGAACAAATGATATAACTATATGAATGAGGTAAAGAAAATAGTGTGTGGGGAAATTATGTCTCAGTGGATTTTGAGTCAAGCCTAGAGATGGAAGGTCCTGGGTTCAAATTAAAGCTCAGACACTTCCTACTTGTGTGACTCTGGGCAAGTCCCTTAAACCGCATGGCCTTGCCCTTATGACTCCACAGTTTCTATCCTAAGACAGAAGGTAAGGATTTGGGGGTGGTAAAATGGAAGAAACCTCAATGTGGAAATCAGGAGACCTGGGTTCTAATCATAGCTTTTCTACTCACTTATCATCTGACCATGGACAAAGTACTTTATTCTTCTTGAGTCTTAGCTTCCACATATGTCAAATGAGGGAAGGGAACTATTTCAGTGGCTTCAGATTCAAATAGAAGTGGTGGGGAGGGTGGGGTAGAGGGTAACTAAGGTAACATAAGGATCCCTGCAACCTACTTACAGATTCAGAAAACCAAATATTATCATTATCTATGTTCAATTGTATTTTTATTTTGTTAAACATTTCCCAATTACATTTTAATCTGGTTTCGCTCTTAGGAGTATTGCTGGTTGCCGCCTGATGCCTGGTCTAGATCATCTCTTTTAGTTCCAACAAGTGATTGATATCAAAATCTTTCCTAGAAAATCATGGCTGAAGGAGATGAAAGTCCACCATGGGATGGATGAGCAGGGTCAGGGGAGGAGCAAAGAGGGCTTTATAAGTCAGAGGAGACAGAGAGTAGAGCCACAGAGGGAAAAAACCCCCCATCCAATTTCATATAATTCTGCCTGTTCATTTTAGAGATTTTGTTTTCTGGTCCCTCATTTTAATGACAAGAAAACTGAAGAAGAGAGAAGTGACTTGCCTAAGGTCACTAGGTAGGTACAAAGTAGCAGAACTGGAATTTTACCCCAGATCCACTGACTCTAAATCTGATCCTCTTGTCACCACACTACATTCTTGTTGGGCTACTCCTTTCCTCCCTTCCCTGCAGGGTCCCTGCTTGCCTATTCTCTCAGGCAGTGCCAGTGGTGTGCCAAGCTGAGCAGACCTTGGTAATTCCCAGCCTCCTCAGGAGGCCTGGGGAGCTGAGGATTGGGAATATTCATCTTCTCTAGGAGCCTGATTGTGAGCCACAGCATTGCACCCCTCCTTTCCCCCCCAACTTATGACTTCATTTATCCCGCTAATGCCCACCATTGATTCAGCGTGGGGGGAAAAAAGCCCAGGCACATTTGGGGAGCCAACATCATTAACGTTTAATAATTTAGACCTAGTTAATGGGATAATGAATTTACTGACAACTAGAGTGCGGTTTCAGTACTTACACTTCAAGAAATACTGACTCCTCAGATCAGCTTTGCAGGCAGCAAAGTTATAACTCAGGGAATTGTTGGGGAGGGGGGTGAATTCGCGAGCTTCCATCCTGCTTGGAAAATACAAATTGGAACATAGGAAAACTTGCTCCTGTCTCCGCATTTCCTCTCATCTAAGGAGGGAATGGGGGACCTGTCCATCAGAGAGCGGAGCACAGAACATGCCCCTTCATCATATTAGGGGGCAAGATTGCCAGGGAAGAAACAGCGGTGGCCTTGTCTAACACAGAACCTCAGACCTGGGAGGGAACTTGGGGGAGATCTAGTACAATCTTCTACAATATATCCAGCAGACAATCATCAAGCCTTTGCTTGAACTTAATCCATTCCACTTTGAGGCCACTCTGTTCATTTTTTAAAAAACATCAAATTTAAATTGGTCTTCTTGTGACTTTTCATCCATTTAGTGAATAAATACAAAAATAATTTGTTAAGTGCTTACCATGTACCAAACTTTGTGCTACCAATACAAAAGCAAGGCAGTCTCTGCCCTCAGGCAACTTACCTTCTAACAGTCTCAGACTCACATATGGAAGAGTGGTGTCTAGAGAAGAGTGTTAGAGAATCCTTTGGGTGGTCCATTGACAGAGCCTTTCTAGAGGCAGTGGTAGTGTTTATTTGATACTGAACCCAGAAAGAGAGGTAGAAAAGGGATTAGGGTTTACATGAATGTCTGTGGCAAGATGGAAAATGGCCAGTGAGTGGATGATGATACCTGGTCCAGGTGAGTTCAGTGCTAAGTAATTTAGTCTTCCCAGTGTGTCAAGGAAGTTCATTACCTCCCCCTCCTGAGTAGCTTGACCTGTCCATCAAACATCCCTAACATAACACAGTTGTGCCAGGTTTGCATTCCTGTACATGCTGTACATCAATAAACGTCAAGGCTTTGGTCTTGAGAAAAAGGGAAGAGAGAAGAGAATGAAGAAGGAAGAAATCAAGAACAGAGCAGGGGTAAGAGGGAAGGAGGAAGAGACTTGCAGGCTAAGGACCACATAGTCAGGTTACTTAGAGGAATAATTGTCTGCCCTTTCTAATAAATTTTATAAAATATATATCTGGGTAAAAATATTATTTCAATTCTTACACTAGGACATGTTTTTATGGAGGTCTGAGTGGAGCATGCATCCGTATCAAGGCAGAAAATGGCATTCTGGTGACTCCCCAAACCAAAACTCCCTTTCTTGGCTACCATTAGTTCAGAAATCCAAAGGTACTCAGTGCTCCTAGTTCTACTTACTCTACACCTCTAAGCAGAATAGGGCTAATCTCCCTTCCATGTGATGGGCTTTGAAATACTTGAAGATAGCAATTGAATCTCCAACCTCCTTCTCTTCCCTGACCCTCAACAATGTTTTCTCTTCTCTAGGCTAAACGTTCCTAATTCTATTTTGTTTCTGGTTTGGCAGTCATGATCTGCCAATGGTAAAGCCATTTTGGCTCTTTGTGATTGCTGAATCTGTTTCTGGATCCATTCCTTTAAAAATCTGAGTTCAGTTTTAGAGATGTCTGTTGGTCGTCCAATTTGAAATGTATGAAAGGCAACTGAAAATTGGAGACTGGAGGTCAGCAGAGAGGTTAGGGCTGCACCAGTAGATTTGAGAGGCATCATTGTAGAGAGCTAAATCTAGGAGAGGAGTTGAGATCACCAAACAAAATAATAGAGGAAGAAGAGAAGAGAGCCCAGGAAAGACACTGGTGGGAAACCCATGGTTAATAGGCATGACCTTGGTGAAGATCCACCAAAAGAGCTTGAGAAGGAATATTCAGAAAGGCTGTAAGAGAAGTCTCAGGAGACAGGAATGTCCCAAAAGTCTAGAGAGAAGAGGATATCAAAGAGAAGAGCCTGATCAATTGTGTCAAAGCCTGCAGAGAGATCAAGAAGAATGAAGACTGGGAAAGGGCCATTAAGTTTGATAATTAGGAAATCATTGGCAATTTAGGGGAAAGCAGCTTTAGTGAAATAGCAAAGTCAGAAGGTTAAGAAGAGAGTGAGAGAAAAGAAAGTAGAGGCATCTATGTAAATGGTCTTCTCAAGGAGTCTGTCCACAAAGGGCAGAAGAGATAGTTGTTGTTCGGTCCTTTCACTCATGTCTGACTTTCCACATGACCCCATTTGGGGTTTTCTTGGCAAAGATATCAGAGCAGTTTGCCATTTCCTTCTCCAGCTCATTTTACAACTGAGGAAACTGAGGTAAACAGGGTGAAGTGACTTGCCCATGGTCACACAGATAGTAAAAATCCAAGGCTAGATTTGAACTCAGGAAGATGAGGCTTCCTGATTTCAGGCCCAATGATAGAGATCCATTCTGGCACCTAACTGCTACTCTTGTATTGTCTAAGATCGTTCAGTAGTCACTAATAATGGCCAGCAATCACATCCACCAATTCTTTCAGTATTCAACAGTGTAGTTCATCTGAATCTGGAGACCGGAACTCAGCAAAGACAGCTGGGAGTTCTCTTATTTCCCTCTATCTTGGGTTTCAATGCCCTAGCAGACATTTTTGTTCTTTTTGTTCTCCCCAGGGTGGTCTTAATTGCTCTCCTTTCCCCAGATTTGTCCCCACTTCAGTCCAATCTTTACAACCTAAACTGATTGCCTTAAACATAGGGCTCGCTATGTCACTCCCCTATTTAAAAAACAACAAAAAACCTCCAGTGGCTCTCTTGTACTTTAGGATAAATAGAACCCCCTCTTGTCTATCTCTTAAAGCCTGTCACAAGCTGGCCCTAACGTAGCTTTTCAGACTCAGTCTAGCTCACTCCTGTTCCCACACCTTACGCTGTAATCAAGCTGGCCTTTATTCCTAACACACACAGAGATCCAGCTCCCATTCCTGGGTGATTTCTCCTGCCATACCCCATGCCTGTAATGCATGAGTCTCAAACTCAAGAAGAAACTGGGGCCACTACACTGTGCATAAGGATCCTTCTTGCTGGCCACCGATTTGAAAATATAACGTGGTGTCTTTTCAGTTGTGTCTGGTTCTCCATGACCCCATTTGGGGTTTTCTTGGCAAAGAAACTGGAGTGGTTTCCTGTTTCCTTCTTCAGTTCCTTTTATAGATGAGGAACCTGAGGCAAACAGGGCTAAGTGGCTTGCCTAGGGCCACACAGCTAAGAAGTGTCTGAGGCCAAATTTGAACCCAGGACCTCCCATCTCTGGGCCTGGCTCTCAATCCACTGAGTCATCTGGCTGCCCTTATATATTTCTTTAAATTTATTTTATTTCTGAATTTAATGAAAGCCAAAAAAAAGAGAACATTTTCACATGTATAAAGTGGAATAAAGAAAATATCCAAATGCATATCTATACATACTTTTATGTTGTAAGGGAGAAAAGTTTTTTTTTTATAAAAGGTTTGCCTGGATTAATTAAGAATAGAATCACTAGGAATTTAATTTATTCCAAAGAGATTTATTTATAATTTATTTACAAAATATAAAGAGTGAAGTAAGAAAATCAGAGAGAGGATAGGGTAAGATATCTAGCCTAAGCACTAAGTAATTTACTCCCAGCCCCTGGCTCAACCCAGGCAGGGAGAATTAATTTAGCTGGAGAGGCCTCGGCAAAGCCAAGGACCTGGAGATGTCTCTCTCAAGAGGCAGATCTCTCCTGGGGCTAGTGTCTTCAGAAAATCCAGGAAAGGAGTCAGCTTTTTCACTTACCATGTGTCAGTCCAAAGGGAGAGGCTCAAGGACACTCTCACCAGGAACAGGGTCTGAGGTCCAGCCAGCAGATTCTTCTCCAGTCTCTAACTTTAACTCAGAACTCCAGAAGAAGACGAAGTCCAAGTTCAACTCTCTGAAGATCTCAGATGATTCTCCTTCAGAGTAAGTTGTAACTCCCTTTTAAAGACACTTTCTTTTGCATCACTTCTTGTGTCTTCCCCTAATTTTACATCTACCAACCACAGTTGAATCTTTGCTTAGAATGTCACCCAGTATTGTGGATCACAGACCTCTCCACTTAATGATTAAGTGGGATGTTTACTCTTTTGGCGATTAGATCTAAAAATGGGCAGGGGAGTTAATTTAATTTTCACAGTCAGGGGAAAGTAAATTAATTTCATTTTCTCAATTAGGAGAGAGTTAAATTTAATCTTCACAATGTATATAGGTATCTTTGTATATCAATAACTGCCAAATAAAGATGGCAGCTAGCATTCATAGAATTTGTTAAAGATTGCAAAATGCTTTATACATACTGTTTCATTTGACCCTCACAAAAACCTTGGGTGGTAGACCCTATTATTACCCCATTCTACAGATGAAAAAGTTGAGGCAAAAAGAAATTAAATGACTTGCCCAGGGTCATACAGCTAGTAAGTATCTGAGGATTTGAAATCAGGCCTTTCTGATTCCAAGTCTAGCACTCTATCCTCTGTGCCACCTAGCTCCCTCAAAGAGGGCTGAGCAGGCATAGTTTCCACATGGACTTTGAAGTAGGAGATGAAGGAGGGTCTGGGGGCAGGGGAACCAAGATGGCAGAGAAGGACCCATATAATCTCTACCAAAGTATCCTCCCCAAACTATAATATTACAATGCCTCAGAACAAATTCTAGGGCAGTATAACCTATAAAAAGATGAAGCAAAGTAATTTTTCATCCCAAAATAACTTAGAAGGCCAGCATGAGGGATCTAGTGTACTGGAAAAACAATAGACCCTGGATATAGCTGAATCAGCATCAAGTCTTTCTGAGCTCTCAGCCACAGAAGGTAAGGGAGGGGAGTCGGATAACTGCTCAGAAAGATATTATAGGGGTCCATTTACTGGTCCTGGGTGCAAGACTCTTGTTGCACTACTCATACATAGATTCAGGAAGCAGTCCTGGGGCATACTTTCAGGGGGAGGAGAAGCACATACTAGCACTTGCAGCCAGAGGGGAACAGGAGACCCTAGTTATAGTGCCAAGGCAGAGAAGAATGCTTGGGATTGCTCAGAGAGCAGAATCCAGGCTGGGAGAGTATTAAATACTCTTCTGCTTATATCATACCACCCTGGAAGAACTGAAAGCAAATAGATCCCCAGAGCCAGCTCTGAAGGCAGCTGCACAAAAAAACCTGAAGCTTGGAACAGTGCTTCCTTCACTGCAGTTATATAGAGATCCCAACGTGAACAATTTATAAAAAGAAAAGAAAAAAGCTAGAAAATGAGCAAACGACAAAAAAGAAACAACACAGAAAGTTATTTTGATGAAAGGGAAGACCAAAACACAAATTTAGAAGGCAATAAAGTCAACACTACTGCATCCAAACCTCTAAGAAATATTAATTATTCTCAAGTCCCAAAAGAATTAAGAGAGGAGCTTGAAAAGAATTTTAAATATAAAATCAAAGAAGAAAAATTGGGAAAAGAAATGAGAGTAAAATGGGAAAATTATGAGAAAAGCAACAACTTGGTAAAAGAGATGCCCCCCCCATACTGAACAAATTAATAACATAAAAACAAAAATCAACCAATTGGTAAAAGAGAAGAACCCTATAAAAAGGAGAATTGGCCAAATGGAAAAAGATATACAAAAATGCAATGAAGAGAAGAACTTCCTGAAAGGGAGAATTGAATATAAGGAAAAAGAGAAACAAATAAAAAGAACTTTTTAAAAAGTAGAATTGGCCAAATGGAAAAGGAGGTACAAAAGCTCACTCAAGAAAATCATGTCTTAAAAATTAGAATTGGGCAAGTGGAAGCTAATGACTCCACGAGACATTAAGAAACAATAAAAGTCAAAAGAATGAAACAAATAGAAGAAAATGGAGAAGCAATTGACCTGGAAAATAAATCCAGGAGAGATCATCTAAGAATTATTACATTATCTGAAAGCCATGATCAAAAAAAATCTTAGACAAGAAATCATTAAGGAAAACTTCCCTGATATTCTAGAACCATAGGGCAAAATAAAAGTTGACAGAATATACAGATCACCTCCTGAAAGAGATCCCAAAAGAATAGCTCCTAGGGATATTGTAGCCAAATTCCAGAACTGTCAGCTCAAGAAAAAATTTGCAGGTAGCCAAAAAGAAACAATTTAAATATCATGAAGCCTTAGTCAGGATAACTCAAGATTTAGCAGCTTCTACATTAAAGAATTGGAAGGCATGGAGTATGATATTCCAGATGGCAAAAGAGCTAGGACTTCAACCAAGAATTACTTACCCAGCAAAACTTAGCATAATCTTTCAGGGGAAAAATGGGTATTCAGTGAAATAAAGGGTTTTCAAACATTCCTGACAAAAAGACTAGAACTGAATGGAAAATTTGATTCTCCAATACAAGACTCAAGAGAAACATAACAAGGTAAACAGAAGTCAAGACATTCACTAAGGGTAAGTTGTGTACATCTCTACAATGGGAGATGATTTCTATAACTCCAAAGAATTTTATTATTATTGAGGCAGTTAGAAGGAGTATAGCTAGACAGAGGGCAAAGGCATGAATGAGTTCAATATGATGGGATGATAGAAAAAAATAAAATTAAGACATAAGAAAGAGAAATACATTAGGAGCAGGGGGAAAGGCAAAGTAGAATGGAGTAAATTATCTTACATAAAAGAGGCATGGAAGAGTTTTTACAATGGAGGGGTGGTGAAGGAGGTAGGGAGGAGAATGTGTGAACCTTGTTCTCATTGGAATCGGTTCAACAAAGCAGGAACATACACTATCAGTTGGGTGTAGAAATCTTTTCACCCTACAGGATAGGAGGAGGGGAAGAGGATGGGAGGTATGACTGATAGAAAAGAGGGGAAATTCAGGGAGGTGGTAGTCAGAAATGAAAGAGGGAAATAGGATGGAGAGTAATACACAGCAGTCATAATGGTGCAATTTTTAAAAAAGTCTCACTAATAAAGGCCTCATTTCTCAAATACATAGAAAAATAGGTCAAATATATCAGAATATAAGTCATTCCCTATTTGATAAATGGTCAAAGAATATGAGCAGGAAGTTCTCAAAATAATCAAAGATCTCTATAGTCATGCAAAAAAAGTTAAAACAATTCTGAGGTACCAACCCACACTTAATCAGATTGGCCAGTATGACAGAAAAGGAAGATGACAGAACTTGGGGGGGTGGTTGGGAAAATTAAGCCACTAATGTACTGTTGGAGGAATTTTCAAATGATTCAATCATTCTGGAGACCAATTTGGACTTATGTCCAAAGAACTATAAAACAATGCATGCCGTTTGACCCAGCAATAATATTACTAAGTTTGTGTACTAAAGAGATAAAAACAAAAAAGAAAAGGATCTATATGTACAAAAAGATACTGAAGTAGTTTGCCATTACCACCTCCATTTCATTTTATATTTTATATCACCATTTTATAGATAAAGAAACTGAGGCAAGTAGAGATTAAGTGAATTGCCTACAGTCACATAGCTAGTTAGTATTTGAAGAACTCAGGTTTTCCTGATGCCAGCCTCAGAGCACTATCCACACACCACAAGTTGCCCCTTGACATTTTCCCTAAAAGATATGGCAACCTTTTCCAGTGATCCTTTGACCATTAATATCAAATACGGAATAAACCAGGAAGATGTGTGTCTGCCAAAGATCTTTTCCACTGTCATGGAGGAGATCTAGATCAGAGATCAAGTTGAAGAGGATAAGGACCTACAGATATTTCAATTTGCAGATGACTTTGTGCTGATTGCAGCAAGCCTCAGAACTCTGCAGAATCTTCTACATGAGATCCATAAAAATAGGTCTTGATCAATGACACATGTAAAACCCAGTGGAATTGCGCATTGGCTATGGGTCGGGGGAGGTGGAAAAGGGGAGGGAAAGAACATTAATCATGTAACCATGGGAAAATAGTCTAAATTAATCAATTAAATACAAATGTTCAATTAAAAATGATATCCATAACTCAAGAATTGGGCCCAACTATAAGCAAAGTGAATGAAGAATATTTATTGCCCAGAGCATGACACTCAGTTGAATGGTCTCTGCGTAGAGTTTGTTTTGCAATATATCTGGGACACACACTGAAAAAGGACAAAGAACTGGGTTCAGAGTTGAACAGAAAGAGACGTTTGAGCAGAATGACTTGAGCCAAAGGGGACTTGATGGAGGATTTGAGAGGGGTATAATTTTGGCACATTGGAGTCTGTGTGGGGCTGGCCCAGGTGGATGGCAACATGAGAGAACTGGGCATCTATCTGGAATATGTCCTGAATAGAGAAATGGGACAAAGAATGGGAGGTGGGTGCCACTATAGGCCAGGCTGGTTTGGTAGAGGAGGTTCAGGATTGGAATGAAATCAGACACTCACAGCTCATTTAACAGTTAACAAGGGTATAGGGCACTCCCTCTCTTTTCTCCAATAGAGAATATTTCTGGTCATCAGGGAAGAATGTGATTTGAAAGACCATCAGCTTGAAGGTCCCTGATTTCTTGTGAGGAGATAGAGAGTAGTGGCCACTTTTATGCTCTTTGGCTACCAGAAACTTTCGCATCAAAGCAAGAATCTTAGCATCTTAATCATCAAATCTGAGAATAGCTTTTTGCTATTTTGGAGAAGAGGGAAAAAAAAACCCAACAACAAACAACAAACATCTAGTCCTAGATGGCTAGGCAATTGGGGTTAAATGTCTGAGGCTAGATTCGATTCTAGGACCTCCTGCCTCCAGGTTTGGCACTATCCACTGAGCTACCTAGCTGCCCTTCCTGTCCATACTTTAAAGTCCAACACAAAAACCTCCTTCACCATGAAATGTTCCCTGATTCCTCCTAGTCAGCAGAAACCCTAGGATCTCACATATCGCTTTGATTTCTATTTCCCTAATAAATTCATTATTGTGTAATATAGTTCTGGTGTTTTCTCTCATCTCCCTACTCCAGCTAAGCTCCATAAGGCTTGAGACCAGTATCTTATCTAAGGTGTTTGTTGCTCCCAGTTCTTCATACAGTCGACACTTAATAAATGCTTGCTGAATTCATTTGCAATGATGAGTTTTCTTCTTCAAGGTTTTATCTAAGGACTGGCTTTGTTTCCTGACTTTGTGTCCTAACTGTTTCTTGGCATCAGATGACACACTGGGGTATCTTTTCCTGTTCCCCTCCCTGTCTAGGAAGTCTATTTTTTTGACTGTCCAAGTCATCATTTGCCTGGAACCACCATTTGAAGCTCCGATATTTCCAGAGCATCTGCTTTTCTGTCCCTGAAGCCAGAGCCTCACACCTCTATCCGAGCTTCAGCTCATATGCTTTCCTGGGGGAAGATATCCTGCCCATTCCCCAATTGGTCTTGTTTCTCCACTGAGTTCAGGCCTCGATGGAGTGAACTTAAGCCAGGGTAGGAGGTATTTGCTAATTCCTCTAGCAAAGGTCAGCCAACTAAGAGTAGCCATGGAATCTTCTCCAGAGATCTTTTGAAACAAGATTCTCTTCATTTCTTTTCTATCAGTTTTTCTGGGTGAGATGACCATTGGCAGAGGATGGAATGAAATGACTTTTGGAAGACTCCACCCATTTGGAGGAAGGTATGCCTAAATTCATGGTGTACAGGGAGCACTGGACCGAAGGCCATGAGGACCTGGTGGACATGATTTTCCTTTGAATTCACAGAAGGGGGCAATGTTTCCCTTTGTAGTTATTTGTCCTCCATTCCCCTGTCCCTCCCACCTCCTAGAAGGGCCAGGGCTTTGGAGGAGATAATGAAGGAATCTAGAGTGGTTAAGAGAATAATGGAATGAGGGTACATGAATGGGAAGGATGACTGTCCAGGGTACTCTGTGTAAGGCAATAAATTTCCCCAACTACCTTTGATGTAGCTATTGAGAGGCCACCTGGGAAAAAGAGTGATATAGAGTGAATAGAGTGCTGGACTTGGAGTCAGGAATACCGGTGTTCAAATCCTACCTCAGACACTTTCTAGCTGTGTGGATCTGGGTAATTCACTTAACCTCCATCTACCTCAGTTTCTTCATCTATAGAATGCGGATAAAATAGCATCTGTCTCCCAGGAATGTTATGAAGATTAAATGAGATAATATGTTTATAAAGGGCTTTGCAAGATTTAAAGCAATATATAAATATTTGCTCTCATTTATATATATGTGGCAAGACAGACCTAGAGATAAGGCTAGGTAGATTCAATCTCTCCTATCCCCTACTTTTCCACTGTCACCTACACACCTACTGGCCCTGTTGTTATCCTTTTCCCAACCAGTCATCAGTCTTCTATGAACCTCAGTTCTAGTTTAAGTCCATATATGTCAGTGAGAAAATAGGACTTGGTTTACAAAAATTCAATTTATGCACAATTTGTTGAGGAACAAATCAGTTACACCAAGGACACCAAAGTATAGCTGGTTAGCTCAGCTGCTTAGAATATAGGTGGAGAAAGTCACTCTCTGGCTCCCTCTCTTAAGCCACATCTGCTGTATCTCCCCCCTCAGAGTTTTAGGGGACCCTGAGAAGTTGAGGGGTCTCATTTTTCTTTTGCTATAGGTGTGAGTCTTCACCAGCTGTAGTCCTTCTATTGTTATGGCCTCAGTGACTATCATCTGAGGTTTGTTTAGTTATTAAACACCATTAGTTGTTTTATTTTTGTTTAAATCCTTACCTTCTGTCTTACGATTAATACTATATACTGGTCCTAAGACAGAAGAGTGGGAAAGACTAGGCAATGGAGGTTAAGTGACTTGCCCAGGGTCACACAGTTAGGAAGTGTCTGAGGCCAGATTTGAACCTCCCTTCTCTAAGCCTGGCTTTCTATACTGGGTCACCTAACTGCCCCCAAACACTGTTAGTTTTTACAAAAAGAAATTTACTTCCAAGCTATAGCAAGAGTGAATGTATAATTTTGAATGTCTCCAAAGTCAATCAAAGAACTTCTCATTTAAATATTGTACACAGACTGATACACTGTGGTACAACTGAATGTAATGGACTTCTCCATTAGGGTCAATGCAGTGATCCTGAACAACTTGGAGGAATCTATGAGAAAAACCACTATCCACATTCAGAGGAAAAACTGTGGTAGTGGGTGGGGATGACTACAGTAAAGCAATTCAAATAAGCATCCATCCACTGGCCCATTGGATGGGACAGAATTCTTGAGCCCTTCCTCTAAGGGAGACAGTCTCAGAATGTCATTTCATTCACCCCTTGTGAATGAATGAATGAATAAAGTGTTTACTATGGGCTAGGAATAATTATGGAGAGAGATGAATGATGGTAGATAATAAGGGGTCATAGGATCATAGACTTAGAATAGAAGGGACATTGAGTTCAGCTTTCTCATTGGACAGATGAGGAAACTGAGTTCTAGAAAGGGCATATTTCTATCCTCCTAGGTTTTGGCACAATACTGTCATGTCGGGTTTCTCTTCCCATATAAACTTCTGCCATTTCCACATTATTTGACTCATCTTCCTGCTGGGGGCCTTGAGCCACCAACATTATCTTCAATGCCATCATTGCTCTTAGTATCACCATCCTCACCCTTATCTTAATCATCATCCCCATCCCTATCACCATCACCACACTTACTACTATCATTACCCTCTTACCCCCATCCCCATCATCCCTAGCATCACAACATCAATCATGGTGACAGTGTGAGATGCTGGAGAGAGTATTAGGACTTGGAGTCTGGAAGACCTGTATCTCACATCCAATATTTACTAGCTATGTGATCCTGAGTAAGTCATTTAATCTTTATATGTTTCAGGAAATTCTCTAGGACTTGTCATCCAAGTCACAGACGAGCATTGGTGAAAGGACTTCGGGATGCTGACAAAATCTCACATTCTTCATGTATCCATGTGATAATGATAATTATTTACATGGTGCTTTAAGCATTTCCTTATAACTACCTTCCAAAGTACATGATGCAAGTACTATTGCCTCCACTTTACATAGGAAGAAAATGAGGAACAGAGAGGGAGGGATCTCTTTCTGGGAACACAGTAGAGTCAGAATCCATCTATAGCCTTAGCTTCTTTCATTTCTTGGACACTGTATCAGTCCTCTCCTTCCCATTCTTGGGACATGGAAGGAAGCCCAAGTCATATCTGAACTACCCTAGGGAACACGTTTTTGTTGTCTCCTCTCAAAAAATGCTACTTGGCTGGACTCCAGGACCATTGGAGCCCAGCAAAAGGAGGAGCCAAGTGAAGAAAAAAAAGACATTTAAGGAGATGAAATTGGAAGGAGCAGCTGGACCTGATCAAATTCATGTGGGAGAAATATGAACTGGAGATGATACAGTCTTAAGGTTTCTCAAGGGTCAATTCTCAAGATATAATTCATTTCCATAATACTTTAGGGTTTACAAAGTACTTTCCTCAAAACAACCCTGCAAAGTAGGTATTGCAAGTATCATCATCTCCATTTTATAGACAATGTTATCAAAGTCTTTGAAGGGTTCAGTGAATTTGCCCATTGTATTAAGAGTCACTGTATGTTACATACCCAAAATGTGAAGATATCAAAAGAATATGGAAAAAATCATAATATTATTAGCCCAAAGAATGTGACTGAGAAAAATATCAGCAACTACTGACTCATCTATCTACTTAATTTAAAAAATCTCTAAAATCCTTACATGAATGGTCTATGCACATATTATGAGCATCCTTGATGAAACAAGAGGAAAGAGAAGTTGGGCTATTACAAACAAGTTTCTAAAGCTGACAAGTTACAAAATTAATCAAAAGGTAGAAAGCACTTAAGATCTTGATTTGCTTGTTTGTTAACATGTTATAATGTCGTTATATATGATAAAATATATAATCATATGCATTATGCCATTTATACATAATAACATATCATTAAATAACATAATATGTGATAGGTATAGGTAATTATCTATTATTATATAATATAGAAATTATTAATAAATCATACACATGTTTTTACTTAGAGGAAAACACGTCCTTAAAGACTCTTCTCGAACAAGATTGGCCCATTTTAAAAATTACAAAATAATATCCCATTCCATTTCCACGTATATGTGGAGGTCATACAAGAGTCCCTGATAGATACAAATACAGAATTAATTTGGTTCAAAGATCCTGATTATTGCTGTTGAGGCACAATATATCTGTTGGGACATATATATATATATATATATATATATATATATATATATATATATATGGGATATGTGGGATATAACAGAGGGACAATATAGCTATTGCTATCTTGGAGGACATCCCATCCTCTAGATGGTTATTTTTGTGCATAATGTAATGCTGATCGTATTGATAAGTTCCCAAAGCAGTTCAAGGATTTGAACTCGGGTCTTTTCTGACTCTGGGTCCATATAGCTTTCTATTCACTCCTACTAGAACTCTACAGAGCTTCATGAATTATAGAATCACAGAATTATGGATTTTCAGATTTGGAAGGGTCCTTAGTGAGTATCTAGTCCATCACACAGGTCCAATATGTTAATTTGTTTTGCTTACTTGTGTGCTTTGTCTTAAGGAAATGTTCTGGTGTGTGTGTATGCTTGCATGTATGTGAATGTGTGTGTGTTCATGTTCATTGGGAAATGATCATTATATTAAAAAAATTTCAGCCAGAAAGCTGGTATTATAAGAAATGGTGACACAATGATATAAGATAGGACATGAAGTTTGGGAGGGGGAGGAATCAAAGGCTTTACTGGCTCATACTCCAGAAAAGATTAAAGAAAGAGGAAAAGGACTCATGTACAAAAATGTTTTTGGCAGCTCTTTTTCTGGTGGCAAGGAACTAGAAGCTGAGATGATTCCCATTAATTGGAGAATAGATGAGCAAATTATGGCATATGAATGTAATGGAATACTATTGTGTTATAAGAAATGATTAAGGGGAGAGTTTCAGAGAAAACTAGGAAGACACATAAAAACTGATGCAGAGTGAAGTGAGCAGAACAAGGAGAATAATTTATTAAATCATACCACCAGAAAGAAAAAATAACATTGAAAAGTTCAAGAACTGGGAAAATTGTTCCAAAGGACCAAAGATGAAGCCTGTTACCCACTCACCTCTTGACAGAGAAGTGATGGACTCAGGGTAAAGAATAAGACTTTTAAAATATGGCCAATTCATGAATTCATTTTGCTTGACATGAATATTTATATGAAGGTTTTGTTTTCTTTTTTCTTCATGGGAGAGAGGTGGTGGGAGGGGGAGAAAATAGATTTTTGTTCATTGAAAAAATAACTAAAGTTTTAAGACAAGATAAAGTGATCAGAGTAATCTTGTGGATTGTGCTCTGCAATTGGAGAAAGGAAGACCTACCTTTGAATCTCGTTTTTGATGGTATCCTCTCCATAATCATGAGGATTAAAAACAAACAAACAAAAAACAACCCTTTGTCTTCTGTCTGAAACCAAAACTATGTATTGGTTTCAAGGCAGAAAAGTGATCAGGGCTAGGCAACGGGGGTTAAGAGACTTGCCTAGAGTCAGGTCATGTAGCTAGGAAGTATCTGAGTTCAGATTTGAGCCCAGGACTAACCATCTCTAGTCCTGGCTCTCTCTCCACTCAGCCATCTAACTGCCCCAATGGCCATGGGTGTTTAACTTCTGTAAGCCTCATTTTCCCCACCTGTCAAATGGGGTTAATAATAATAATAACTGTCATAATCACCTCATAAGGTTCTTGTGAGGCTCCAATGAGAAAATAGACATAAAGTACTTTGCACAATTTAAAATGCTATATAAATGCCAGCTACTGTTATTATTCCGGTGAACCTCAGTGAACTTGGGGCCCACAAGTGCCGCTCAGCTGGCATGTTTGGTTTTATAAGGAATTCTGACTCGCTAGCCTCAGCCAGCAGCTTGGATGGAGGGAAGATTTGTTAAAAGAGACTGTCTGGATGATGACTCCACACGGGGGGGGGAATGGACCAACCCCAGTGGGAGGAAGGAAACCATTCTAGGGGACAAAGAGGCCAACATCAGGCACAAGGGAGTTGCTCAAAGGAAAACTCTGAAGTGAGCACTGGCAAACTTGGTAGAGAAGGTGAATGTAAATCAGTCCTCCATGATGAATGGGGAATTCATCCTTGCCTAATTAACTCCTCTAATGAGTCTCAAAGTAGACCACACTGGAGCTAGGGGTAATCAGGAAGAGGGGCTTGCCTTTTTCTTTTCAGAGTGTGTTTGTGTGTGCATGTGCATTTTCGTGTGCATTTGGGCATTTTTGTCTTTGCATGCATAAGTCCATGTGTGTCTGGGGACTGGGATGATCAAGACCTGAGCTTTCACAAGTCTCTTCCCTCAGACGCCTTCCCAAAACGGTGGGTCTCTCCCTCCCCTAGTCTCAGACTGCCTCCATCTGTAATTGTTTTCAACCACCTTGGGTAGGCTGAAGGTTGACCTGCTCTGGCTAACTGGAGGTTTTAATTAGGTGGTACATCTGGAACATCTCACAAGGCCCAAGAGTCCTTAGATCCCTCTTTCCCTCAAGAATGCAGAGGGCTATTACCCAGGTCTCCTGCTCCTATCGTTCAGATAGGATTTCCCCCCAATTTCTCCCAAGAAGCTCAGATTGGTATTTGTAGAGTTTGAGGGTTCTCTCAACTCTTTTTGGTTGGATTTTAAATCCCCCCAACTTGGTTCCTTACCTGTGGCAACTTGGTCCTTTGACCTCTGGGATTCTCTGCCTCTCCATGGCTGGGGGAACAGGGTGAGCATGCATTTGTGGACTTTAGGTGGGATTCTTCATCCTCAGAGATTACTGTACCTTCTTGTAGCAAACTGCCTTGCCTAAGATACCTTCTCCCAGTATTACCTCAGGCCCCAAAGTGGGCTCTCCCATATTGCTCCAGGAAGTTTGGCACAGTGGACCAGGTGTTAGGAGACCTGGCTTCTAGGTCTTGCTCTATGACCTTGGGCATGTCAACTAATGGATTCATGCTTCAGTTTCCTTAGCTGAAAAAAGGGATAACAGTCCTAACCTTACCTACCTTATAGGAAGGTTGTGGGGTTCAAATTACATAAGATGTGGGAGAGTAATATGAAAAGTATGGGATACCTTTATCAGCAAATGGTGGCATGACTACTAAAGAACCCATATTAGCCTCCAAGTCACCCATCTCTTCAAAGTTACCTCTCTCATCATACTTTCAAGGTTCTAGCTCACTATTCTCATCTCTTCTTATCCCTTGAGAAGGATGCTATAGCCTAGTCTGTTTCCTGTTCATCACTTGGTCCCATCTCTGAGTTGAGTATTTTTATATTTGGGAATTTCCCATGGCGACCACTTATTTAGATTTTGTCAAAACACTAAAAATTATCCTTTACCCAGTAGTGATGGTCTCCAATCCTGGAATGTCCTTTTCTCTGTCTTCACATCCTTACTTAAGCAAGGGGTCTTTTATCTCCTGGTGTTCCTCTGTGGTTTCCCCACTTTATTTTATTTTATTTGTTTAGATTTTTGGAAAATTGTATTTTATTAATTAATTTATAATATTTTGCCATGGTTACAAGATTCATGTTCTTTCCCTCCCCTCTACCTTCCCCTCCCATAGCTGGCACATAATTCCACTGGGTTTTACATGTGTCATTGATCAAGACCTATTTCCATATTATTGATATTTGCACTAGGGTGATCATTGAGAGTCTGTCTACATCCTCAATCCTATCCCCATTGACCCATGTGATCAAGGAGTTGTTTTTCTTCTGTGTTTCTCATGAATCCCTCAGAATTGACCTGGATCATTGCATTGCTGGTAGAAGAGAAGTCCATTGCATTCAATTGTACCACAGTGTATCAGTCTCTGTGTACAATGTTCTCCTGGTTCTGCCCCTCTCTCTCTGCATCACTTCCTGGAGGTTGTTCCAGTCTCCATGGAATTCCTCCACTTTATTATTCCTTTTAGCACAATAGTATTCCATCACCAACAGATACCACAATTTGTTCAGTCATTCCCCAATTGGAGGGTATCCCCTTATTTTCCAATGGTTTCCCCACTTCAAGCTTTTCACCATTCCAGTCTATTCTCCACACTGCTGCCAAATTTTCCCCACATACCAATATGACCATTGGACTCCCTTACTCAATCAATTCTTTCTATTGCCTCTAGAATAAAAAAAAACCTATAAATTCAGTTTAGCTTGAAAACCCTTCATAACCTGGCCCCAACCCTTTCCCAAGCCACATTGGATATTATCCTTTCTTCATACTCTATGATCCAAGCAAGCTGGCTCTTTCTCTGTTCATTACTCTCAACTCTTCATTTCCCATCTCCCTGCCTTTGTGCTATTTCCCAAGTCTGTAATGTCTCCCTGTTTGTTTCCTCTTTTCCTTAAGAGATAGCTCAGACACTATCTTCTGCATGAAGTCTTTCCTGATCCTTATACCTTCTAATACCCTTTCTCTCAAAGTTCCTTGTATTTAACTACTTTGTGGGCATGTATATTTATTCATATTATATTTGGGAAGTATATAGTCTTTTAAATATGCTTTCATTGATTTTTGAGGTTTTTTAAAATATCATCATAGATTTCCTCAGCATCTTTTCCTCTTCCCCTCTAGAGAACCATCCTATTTAAACAGTAGTATTTTTTTAAACCCTTACTTTCCATCTTAGAATGGATACTATGTATTGGTTCCAAGGCAGAAGAGTGATAAGGGCTAGGCAATGGGAGTTAAATGACTTGCTCAGGGTCACACAGCTAGGAAGTGTCTGAGGCCAAATTTGAACAATAGTATTTTTTTTGAAAATTTTATTTAGTCAATTTAGAACATTATTCCTTGGTTACAAGAATCATATTCTTTCCCTCCCTCCCCTCCCCCCACTCCTTCCCATAGTTGACACACAATTCCACTGGGTTTTACATGTGTCCTTGGTCAGAGCCTATTTCTATGTTGTTGATGTTTACACTAGGGTGATCATTTAGAGTCTACATCCCCAATCATATCCCCTTCGACCCAGGCAATCAAGCAGTTGTTTTACTTCGGTGTCTCTGCTCTCAGTTTTTCCTCTGGATGTGGATAGTGTTCCTTCTCGTAGATCCCTTCAGGTTGTTCAGTATCACTGCACTGCTGCTAATGGAGAAGTCCATTACATTCGATTGTACCACAGTGTATCGGTCTGTGTACAATGTTCTCCTGGTTCTGTTCCTTTCACTCTGCATCACTTCCTGGAGGTCATGCCATTTCCCATGGAATTCCTCCAGTTTATTATTCCTTTGAGCACAATGGTATTCCATCACCAACATATACCACAATTTGATCAATAGTATTTTTTAAAGACAAAAAAAGAAAAGAAGAGGTGAGGAAAATCAGTAAAATTGATCAGTACAGTTTGATTATTTGATTATTCAAACTTAAAAAAGTTTGAAAACACTTGCAGTGCAACACTTCTGGATCTCCCACCGCCATGAGCATCCTCTCATATCGTTCATGTTTTTGCAGTAGCTAACTACATTTTTGTATGTACTTGTCTCCTGCATTAGAATGTAAGCTCATTGTGAGTAGGTATTGTCTGATTGGCTATTCTTCTATCTCTAGTGACTGGTACAATGCTAGATGAAAAAATACTTGTTGATTGGTTAGCTCTCCAAAATCTCAGTATTCTCTTAGGGAACGGGAGTGGGTCCTTTGGAGATGGAGGACACTTTTACAGATCTCTAGTCTTCCTCTCCATGACAGACAGATGCATCAGGAAGACATTGCAGTTGGATTCAGGGTATATTAGTCAGCCAAACAAGCATTAGTTAAGGACCTCCTTTGTGCCAGTGGGGGCGGGGGGGGGGGGGAACAAAGATGAAACAGCCCTTGAGGAACTAAGTCTCTTTTCTTTGTATTGTGGTTGTTGAGTTACTTCAATGATGTTCAACTCTTCATGACTTCATTTGGGGTTTTATTGGTGAAGATGCTGGAGAGGTTCCTTTTTTTGTGACCCTAAGCCAAACTTTCTGGGCTTTAGTTATCTCATCTGTCAAGTGGGACAACAATCACTTCCTTGTTTCCTTTTAGGATTATAATGAGGATTGAATAAAGTAGTTTTAAGGTTATAAAATGATTGCAATAAGAAGTATGTGCATAAGACTATCATGATTGTTGTCATATTTTCTGCTGCTTTGCTTAGGATTTTGGGTTGTAGAAGATAAGAGATCCTGTGTTCATGTCTTTCTGTGCCCATGGTCTCTACTGCGATCTTGTCCCCATCCTGAGGATAGCCCCTAGACTCAATTGCATTTGCGGAATCCCAGGCAAAGAAAGCCCCATCTGAAAGATCCACTTAAATTAGGCCTTAGGGCTTGACTCCTCAGGAATGAGGTTGCTATTAAAAGTATTTTTAGATCACATTCAAAGAATTGGGAAGGCATCCTAGTCCAACACTTTCATTTTACAGATGAGGAAACTGAAGCCAAACACAAAAAAATATCTTGTTCAAGGTGAGTCAACTAGAAAATGGTAGAGCCAGGATTTGACTCCAGGAAAGAGGTTGAGAGGGAAGCAAAGGGTAAAGGAGGCAATTGAGGTTAGATCTCAATTCTCTAGGGTGATTCTAGGACACAGCCCCAACTTTGTAAATTACTGTTCTAGAATTTACCTTTCTTCAAACACCCCTTGGTTCTCAAAATGGTTTCACATTGGCTCCCATCAGAGTTATTGGTCTTTACAAAAAGTAGCCATCCTAAAACTTCCCAGAAGTATAGGCAGACAAGAGGACAACCAGCTGTGGGAATCTCCTCAGAGCATCTGTCTGATGTGAGGAGAGAGGTGGAGATTTTGACAGAACTGGGTCCAGCTCTGCTTCCAACCTTCAACTCATTCCTTCCTCCATAGACCTCGATGAACTCTGTCCCAGCCCGTCAAGACCATGACATTGGCCAAAGCTTTCCCATCTGACAGCAAAGTGTGGCCTTGGCAGTGGCTGCCACAGTAACAAGAAACAGACACCCAACAAGGGGGGCGCAAAAGGAGAGGAAGACAGTGTTCAGCAGCCCTTAGCACAGCCATCAAAGAATTCTGATTCTGCTTAATAATTCAATTCATTTCTCTTCATGACCCCTTATTCCCATCTCTTCACTTACCATCAAATCCAATCCTGGCAATTAGCAGTTCTCAGCTCTGCTCCTCTCTACCCAATCCTGTTCTGAAAATCAACTTGATTCTAGAGGTGGAGACAATTCCTTTTTCTTGGTAATGATTCTCACTCCTAAATAGGTTCAGAGCCTCTGGTGGAAGAGATCTTGTAGAGTAAAGCCATGAATACTCTCAGAGATAGAGAGACTCAGAAGAAGTCTTACCCTTTACCCACACTACATTTGAACCAAAGTGGTTTTCTCACAATGATATGATAGCGGTTGCCTCTGTCTCTTCACACTGGCTGTCCCCTGTGTCTTGGACATTTCTCCTCCTTCCCCATATATCTTGCAATCCTTTAGGTCTCTTTAAGCTCTACTTCAGGAGCCATCTCCTTAATGAGGCTTTGTCTGATACTTCCCAGGTGTTAGCGCTTTCCTTACCTCTCTCCCCCAACTAATTTTCATTTACTTTGTACTTAATTTTGTAGTCCATGTGTTCTACCCCCCATCTTTCTCCCTGTTAGAATGTAAGCCCCTTGAAGGAAGTGACTTTCCCATTCTTGTCATTGTTCATCAATTATGTCCCACTCTTCATGATCCCATTTGGGGTTTTCTTGGCATTTCTCATTTTCCATTTCTAGCCTTTATGTATTTAGCATTTAGCACAATGGAACATGTAGAAGGAACTTAATTGCTTGTTGAATTGAATGAGAAGGTGAAAAACTAAGAGGAGCAGAAAGAGAGAAGAAGGCATGACATAGGTAGATTCTGGAGACAGTAAGAATGAGACAAAGAAAAGCATAAAGAATAAACCAAAAAACTAAAATGGAGATCTGGAGAAATGGAGAGGCCAGAAAGCCAGAGACAGTAAAAGGCTATTCTCACTGGAGCACATTTTCCTTCTCTCTGTCTCTGTCTCCTCTGTCTGTCTGTCTCTCTCTCACCCTTACCTTCTGTCTTAGAATCAGTACTAAGTATCAGTACCAAGGGAGGAGAGCGGTAAAGCTAGGCAATGGGGTTTAAGTGACTTGTTGAGGTTCACACAGCTAGGAAGTGTTGGGGATCAAAATTGAACCCAGGACTTCCTGTCTGAAGTCTTGGTACTCAATCCACTGAGCCACCTATCTGCTTCCTGTTTTCCTTTTCAATGATCTAACTCTTCTTTCACTCACTGCCCATTCTCTCTAGCCTCTGGTGTATCACTTAGCCCAGTGATGGGCCACATCCTCTTGCCCACCTCAAGCTCTCCTGGGGCTCCTGCTCTATCTCCCTCTTTGTCCTCTGTGTCTGGTTATAGATGCTTTAGGGTGTTGGGAGCAGGGGGATTTGCTGGCCTTCAAGACAATTTTCCAGGCTGAAGTCAGAGCAGAGGGTCATTACTGTGCTTGCCTTTGTCTCCTCCAAAAATGAATGGGAGGGTAGCTTGCTCCCAGGCCCCTGAGGCTTTATGGGAGAATTCCAGGGCTCTCTCCATATTCTCCTGTTGCTTCATCTGTCACACATAATAAGGAACAGATTAAGTAATTCCAGGTGATCATGTCAGCCGATTCTACCTAATCCTTTACAGGAAATGCAGCCTAATCAGAATTACCAAGCAATCCCAGAAATTCATTTGTCTTCCTCTCCTTGTCAGGGGAGACAGTCACGTGTGTGTTGAGGGGCACAGAAAAGGAGAGAGAGAGAGAGAGAGAGAGAGAGAGAGAGAGAGAGAGAGAGAGAGAGAGAGAGAGCATCATTTACAGCCAACAAGGAAAACCAACCATTCCCTAGACTCTGAGAGCTGGGTCTCAGGCCCCCAAAGGAATCCTGGAATTGTAATGGAGTGAGGGGGCTCACTGAGACAGGAATGAAGGAATTAGGAATGAATGCTTCTTTCCTTATACAAAGACAAAAAAGGAAAACTATTGTCTGGTCACAAAAAGTACTAGAGTTGTTTGCATAGTTTATATAATTGTGCAGTTGAAGTGGAGATTATGTAGAAATGCCTTCATTTCAGTGAAAGACTATTAAAGGGACATCACCTGGAGGAAGTTAATGAAGGCAGTAGACTTACTAAGACTGAGAGACTGGATGCAAAGAAGGAGGGAGGGAAGGAAGGAAGAAAGAAAAAAGGTAAGAAAGGAGGGAAAGAAGAACAGAAAGGAAGAAAGGAAGGAGGAAAGAAGGGAAGGAAGAGAAGAGGAAAGGAGGGAAGGAAAGAATAAAGAAAGAAAAAAGGTAAGAAAGGAGGGAAAGAAGAACAGAAAGAAAGGAAGAAAGAAGTGTAGAAAGGGAGGGAGGGAAAGAGGAAGAAAGGAGGGAAGGAAGGAGGGAAGGAAGGAAAGGAAGAGGGAAGGAGAAGATGGAAAGAACAGGAAGGAAGGATGGGAGGGAGAGAGGAAGGGAAGAAGGGGGGAAGGAGGAAAAGAGGAAGGAAAGGAGAGAGGACTGTGAAGACTATTATTGGGTATTGGGAAAAATCTAGTCTAGCTTGGAGGAAGCTATGTGCAAGAGGTCTGGACTAACTAGAGAATGGACTCAGAGAATGAATCCTTACAGGAAAAGGAGACAGTCACTGAAAGAAAAGAAAAGAATTAAGAAATCAAAATAAGTCAATGAAACTTCCTTGCCAAGGCACTGCGGGAGGTGGGGAGGGCAGAGACATTTGAACCCCCCACCCCCATCTCTCTTTTCTCTCTCCCCTCCCCCTGCTCTAGCAGGAGATGCAGGGACTCATCAACCTCTCAGTCCACATCTGGCCTCTGATTGAATAGACCTGCAATTCATCCATCTCCCCACACGCCTGCAAATTTGGAACAGCTCAGTTTGTGACTGGGAGGGGGTGGGGAGTGAAATGGCAGGATACCCCAGCCCAGAAAGGAAGAAGAGACTGACAGAGTGACAAAGATAGGAATGGCATGAGGGGGCAGTAGGACAAAGAGGCATAAAGAGAGACAGACATATAGCCAGAAGACCGGAGAAACAGTGATTGACCTCAGGGTGCCTGGGAGTTGGGATGGCTCATGACAGGTTCAGATGAACTCCAATTCAGCTGAAAGGAGGAGACTTCAGAAATGTTCACTCAGTCATTAATTCAAATAAATTCTATTCAGCAAGCATACATTAAGCACACACTACATATAAGGCACTGTGCTAAGCCCTTGGGTTACAAAAGACAAAATTAAAACATTCCCTCCCTAGATAGTCCACATCCTTCTTAGGGTAAGACTTGGAGAGATACAAGGTGTATCCAAAATGCAAATGCAAACTAATTTGCTAGGGAGACTAACAATTAGGAGAATCAGAAAAAAACTTCTGTTAGGAAGTAGTACCTGAACTGAGCCTTGAAGGAAGCTAAACATTCCAAGAGGTCTAAGTAGGAAGAGAATGTATTCCAGGAAGAGGACATAGCCTTTTCAAAGGCACAGAGATGGGATGATAGGATCAGGGGAAAACAAAAATGCCATTTTGGAAAGGCAAATTGAAGCTGAATCATAAAGAATTTATACACCAAATTAAGGAGTTTGTATTTTATCTTAGAGGTAAGAGGGAGCCACTGATATTCTTGAGCAGAGGAATCATACCACAAGACCTGGAAGGAAAGAAGGAAGAAAGAACGGAAGGAGGGATGGAAGGAAGGGAAGATTTAGGAAGATTTTTTTTTTTTTTGCAGTCATATAGAGGAAGGCTGGGAGGCTGGGAAAGGGAAGAGAATGGAAAAAGGGAGACAAATTAGCAGGCTACTGCAATAGTTTAGGTAAGAGATAAGTGTCTTGAACCTGGAAGGTGGCCCTGTGAGTGGAAATAATTATAATGATATTAACTGATGTTTTATGTCCTGCTCTAAAGTTACCTAAAGTTCTTCACATATATGATTTCATTTGAGCCTTAAAATAATTCTAGGCATTATTATCCCTGTGTTACAGATGAATAAACTGAGACTAATTGATGGTAAATGACTCACTCCAGACACCCAGCTATGAAATGCCAGTCAGTCAACAAGAGCTTATTAAATGCTTACTACAAGCACTGTGCTAGGTACCAGGGATACAAAGGAAGACAAAATGAATCCCTGCCCTCAAGAAGCATATGTTCTAAGGGAGAAAACAGCATGTACTTAAGGACCTGGATTCAGTCAGGGAATATATAGAATAGATGGAAGATAATCTAAGAGTGGGAAGGTCCTAGAAAATGAGAGGGGACCAGGGAAAAGGCTTCCTGAGGAAGGTAGTACTTGAATTTAGTCTTGAAGGAAACCATGGAAACTCTGAAGTGGTGGGAGATGTGAGGTAGAGAGTTTGGGGGACCAACAGAGAATAACCAATAGGACTTGGCAATTAGTGAACCTGGTGTTTGGTAGGTGGACAATGTAGCATGGGGGGTGGGTCTATTAATTTTCAAATCCTCCTTAATGCAGAAGGAGGGGTGTGGTGAGAGTCCTCTCCCTTCCTCTGTTGCTTCCAGACTCAGTCATGGATTAAGATGAAAATCTTTTCAATATTTCTCAAACACATCTGGACCCCAGGTCACTCAGTTGGTGGACATCTTAGTTTGGTGGCATATGGTGACGTTGGGAGAAAGGGTCATTTCAGGGGAATGGATGATGGGATCATAGGCCTGACAGCTGGAAGAGTTCTTAGGGAATCATCTAGTCTTTGTTTTATAGATGAGGAAACTGAGTCCCTGAGACCATAAATGATTTAGCCAAATGGATAGGGTTAGAACAATGAGAACCAGTTGAGTGGTTGAGGAGAGAGGGCCAGGGGCTGGGGGAATAAGGACATCATTCCCCTCAGAGAAATTCAGTCTTCTTTCCCACCCCCAATGAGATACCATTGAGCAATAAACTATATCCAGGACATGGAGAAAACTAGTCATTTGTACTGTTCACAATCCAAATGGCTAGTGGTGAAGGGAGGGGATTAGACTTAGTAGAATTTTAGGATTGAAAGAAAAGGGAGGGAAAGGAAAGACTAAATGGACCCATACAGGTCTGGGTGGGGATTGTCAAGGTATCAGTGGGAGCATATGTCCCAGCCATCCTCATCGGTGAGTATGCAGGTATATTCATGTGTGTCAGTGTCTGCTTGTCAGAGCATCCACCATCTGGAAAGGCAATTGGGGAATGTTGCTAAAAAATTGCTTGGGAGAGTTAGTCATGGGCTGATGGAAGGTGTGTGTGTGTGTCTTGGCAAGTTCAATTGGATTTGTTGGGGATGGAGTAGTGAGGAGTGTGATGGATTTCCTTTAATGGTTTTTTCTCCTCTCAACCCCCTTTCCCAATTCCCTCCTCAGCACTAGATTGATGCTTATTGAATATCAAACTGCTTCCTGCATAGAAATGCCACTATCACCCAGGCTACCTTATCTCCTGTGTTCTCTGTTTGGGGACAAAAACCAACAACCCAGAGCCAATTAGATCAATTCTGTTCTTTGGATTAGTCTTTATAATGTGGCCCTACACTGGATCAAAGAAATATTGGATTTAAGGTTGGGAGTGATCTGACTTAGATATCAAACCTGTAGATTGGTAGAGTCTAGGATACCTAGGATTGATCCCAAGCAAGTTTCTAAGAGGACACATAGTCATCCCTTCCCTTTTGGAATCAAGGTCTACAACAGAATGTCTAGATCAGGATAATAGGACTATAGAATTTCAAGTCTGAAAGAATGATAGATATGTTTTCAAGCCCAAAACTTCCATTTCACAGAGAGAGAAATTAAGTTCCAGAGAGGTCCTCTTCCTCCTCTTCCTCCTCCTCCTCCTTCTCTTCTCCTCCTCGTCCTCGTCCTCGTCCTCCTCCTCCTCCTCCTCCTCCTCCTCCTCCTCCTCCTCCTCCTCCTTCTCCTTCTCCTCCTCCTCCTCCTCCTCCTCCTCCTCCTCCTCCTCCTCCTCCTCCTCCTCCTCCACTTCCTGCCTTGAGGAGCTTCCAGGCTAATGGATAAGGCAAAATGCAAACAATCATGTACAAAGAAGCAATCTACCATATAAAGAGGAAATGATTCACAGAGAGAAGGCACTAGAAGTAAGGGAGATCAGGAAAGGCTTCCTGGAGAAAGTGGGACTTTAGTTGGGGCTTGAAGGAAATCAGGGAAGCCAAGAGGAAGAAATGACAAGGGAGAACCTTCTAGGCTTGGGGAATAGCCAGTGAAAATGCCCAAAGGATGTCTTTCGAATCCCCTGCTCACCAAGATGCCCAACTTCTTGCCAACCTTGACCTTGGATTCTCAGAGGCATATTCCTCTCTACTTGCTTGTCTACCTGGCCTTCTGATCTCCTGTCTGCTTGCTTGGAGTTCTCATAACTGGTACTACTATTTGGCATCTCAAGTCCAACATATGCTTGGCATTCCCCCACTCTCAACCACGACCTTGATTCCCCGTTACAGTAAGGGGAATCAGTCCCTCTTTTCTTCCAAGGGCTCAACTCCGTGGCTCTCCCCACGAAGCAAAATAGAACCCTGGCTCAGTTTTCAGATACATACATGCCCACATATATTTAAATAATTATTTCAATATAATTGGTTTCCTTTGTAATCCTGTGCATTAAACAACATGATTCTGAGAAGGGCTTCACGAGACTGCCCATGGGGTTCATCACCCAACAAAATGTTAAGAACCCTGGACTAAATCTTTACACCACCCATGTGACTTGTGAGTCCCTGAGCTTTGACTGAGACAACAAAAGGGCTGGAAGCAGAAGACCTCAGATTATCAGTGTATGGAAGGGACCTTGGTATGTCCCCTGACCTCCATGAACCCAGGGGACTTTCCTGAGTGCTGGTGCGACAAATCATTGCTATTCTATCATGAGGCAAGCTCTGAATTCCCTGGAGACTGGAGCTAAAAACCCTCGATCTCCCAGATTGGGCTCACAAGTCAGGAGATACAGCATGTTGGAACACTCAAAGTAGCAACTTTCTCCACCAATGCAGAATGTCATTTCTGCAGTATATAATTTTATTCACTTGCTTAGAACAGCAGTTCTCAAACATTTTAGTCTCAGGACTCCTTTATATTCCTTAAAAAAAAACCCAACACCAAAAAAACTCTTTACCTTCCATCTTCACTGTGTATTGATTCCAAGGCAGAAGAGTGGTAAGGGCTAAGCAATTAGGGTTAAGTGACTTGCTTAGGGTCACACAGCTAGGCAGATTTATATCTAGGACCTCCCTTCCTTAGGCCTGGCTCTTTAGCCACCAAGTCACTTACTTGCTTCAATCCTTTACATTCTTAAAAATTATGGGGGATTCCAAAGAGCTTTTGTTTCTAAATATCTATTGATATTCACCATATTAGAAATTAAAGCATCTTTTTTTTTATGAAAATAGCTTTGATCTTTTATACTCCTTGAAAGAGGGAGTTTCTTCTTCTACCTTTGAGAGCTCTGAAGTTTTGAGAACCATTTTCTTGGCTACTTAGAAGTTAATTGAGGGACAGCAATGTAGCACAGTAGATAGAGCCTGGAGTGGGGATGCCAAGGGACTGGGTTGAAATCTGACCTCGGATCCTTCCTAGCTGTGTAATGCTGGGCAAGGCACTTAACCCCAACTGCCTAGTTCCTGCCACTCTCCTGCCTTAGAATTGATAGTACTGATTCTAAACCAGAACTTAATTGACTTTCCCACGATAATATAACTTGCATGTGAGAAAAGCAAAGCCTTGAATGTAGGTAGGTCTCCCTAATTCCAAGTTCTGCTTCCTGTAGATCAAGCTGCTATTATTATTTAATCAATAAATCAATCAACATTTATTAAGTCCCTACTATGTGCCAGGCACTGTGCTGAGCTCCAGATTATTTATTATTACCAATAGTTCTTATTTCTATATCATTTTAAGGTACACAAAGAGCTTTTTTTTTTCTTAACAACTCTGAGTTGTTAACTATTCTCTCATCCCCATTCTATACATGAGGAGACTGGTAGCTAGGTGGCACAGTAGATAGAGTCCCTTATCTTGAATCAGAAAGATTCTTCTTCCTGAGTTCAAATCTGGCTTCAGATACTTACTAGCTATGTGACCCTAGGCAAGTCACTTAACTCTGTGTGCCTCAGTTTCATCATCTGTAAAATGAACTAGAAAAGGAAATAAACCACTTGACTATCTTTGCCAAGAAAACCTCATATGGGGTGGCAAAGAGTCAGACAAGTCTGAAATGCAATTGAACAACAAGAAACCTCAATGGATAGAATGATTCCCCCAAACCACACATAATTAGTAAGTTTCTGAGTTGGGATTTGAATCCAGATTCTAATTGATTCCAAAGTCAGTGCACTTTCCACTACACCCCATATTCTGAGGGTTCCAAGGTACTGTCCCACCCTCTTCCAGGGTTCAAGCCTCTCATACTATCCTTAGCAAGGTAGAGAGGCATAATAGGAATAGTTAGGGTTCATGTCATTTAGATTATTTCATTTCATTCTTTCAACAACATTCTGAGGTAGGTGCTATTATTATCTATGTATTTTATAAATATTGATTTTATTTTTATAATATATTATACACTTATATATAAAATATAAATATATTTTTATAAAAATTTATAAATATTTATTTTTATAGACATGGAAATTGAGACTTTGAAAAAGTAAGTTACTTCTTCAAACTCTCATAGCTGGGAAGTGTAAGTGGCAAGATTTACATTCAGGTCTTCCCAATTCCAAGAGCAGCATTTTATCCACTACAGCACATGAGAAGTTATTTCAGTTCCATAACTTCTTCCCTCCTTTTTTACTTCTATTTTTTTCTCCCTTTCTTGTAGCTATAAATGGGAATTCTAGGCTCAAACTTTCTCGAGGGTAGGAGAGGGCCTAGGAACTTGAAATATCATTTCCAGAAAGAACTCTAGTTAGAATATTATTTCTAGTAACTTAGGATATTTTCTGAAGACCCTGCCAGGGCAGGGGGTATTTATTGTAGACAGGGGCCGCTGCCAGGATCATTGGTTAGACTTGACCACATGCTCCAGCTCATCTTCCTTCTTGATGGTATAAGAGTTGGAGGAGCTCTTGGCAGCATGGTTGAGCTCATTGGCCAAGCACTCGGCAATGTCCTTGATGTTCTGGAAGCCAGCCTTTTCGACTCCTGTGCAGAAGAGTCAGATGACTTCGTTCATTGGCTGGTGCCTCAGGGTGCCCACCAGCCCAATCCTAGTGGAGTCCTCCCGGGGACCACTGTTGATGATGGTACTGATGGGAACTTGCAGCAGGTTCTCCATGGTGAGCAGGTAGATGATCTCAAAAGCCTGCTTGATAATGCACTTGGTCATGAGCTTCTTGTCATTGTTGGGGCTGTGCATCATCATGGAGTTGGCAAGCTGCTCCAAGATGGGGTACTAGACCTTGAGGACTGCTTGGCACTGTGTGGCAGGTTCTCCTTAATGGCAAAGTAGTCCTGCAGGGTGATGTTGTTGATTTGCACTTCGCCCATGTTCCACTTGCCTAACAGCTTGATGTCAGGGGTCTTAGCCACAGTCTGTGCAGGGACCTCCCACTCAGTCATGTTTGGGTTTAGTTCTTGGTTGTCGTGTCCTTTGGGGCACTAGGAGGGATTCCTCTAGACGCCTGCTTCAGGGGCTCACTCTTTGCTCTATGAGCCTGGCACAGGCTGGAATATAATTTCCAGGATATTATTTCTAGAAATATAGTTAGAATATCATTGTTAGTAATTTAGGATATAATTTCTAGAAATAATTCTAGTTAGAATATAACTTTGAGTAACAGGATATCATTTCTAGAAATAATTCATTAGAATATTATTAATAATAATTTAGGATATAATTTCTAGAAATAATTTTGGTTAGAATAATATTTTGAGTAATTTGGGGTATCATTTCTAGAAAGCATTCTAGTTAGAACATAATTTTGAGTAACTTAGGATATCATTTCTAGAAAGAATTCTAGTTAGAATATAATTTTGAGTAACAGGATATCATTTCTAGAAAGAATTCATTAGAATATTAATAATAATTTAGGATATAATTTCTAGAAATAATTCTAGTTAGAATATAACTTTGAGTAACAGGATATCATTTCTAGAAATAATTCATTAGAATATTATTAATAATAATTTAGGATATAATTTCTAGAAATAATTTTGGTTAGAATAATATTTTGAGTAATTTGGGGTATCATTTCTAGAAAGCATTCTAGTTAGAACATAATTTTGAGTAACTTAGGATATCATCTCTAGAAAGAATTCTAGTTAGAACACAATTTTGAGTAATTTAGGATATCATCTCTAGAAATAATTCTACTTAGAATATAATTTTGAGTAATTTGGATATCATTTCTAGAAAGCATTCTAGTTAGAACATAATTTTGAGTAACTTAGGCTATCATTTCTAGAAAGAATTCTAGTTAGAATATAATTTTGAGTAACAGAATATCATTTCTAGAAAAAATTCATTAGAATATTATTAATAATAATTTAGGATATAATTTCTAGAAATAATTTTGGTTAGAATATTATTTTGAGTAATTTAGGGTATCATTTCTAGAAAGCATTCTAGTTAGAACATAATTTTGAGTAACTTAGGATATCATCTCTAGAAAGAATTCTAGTTGGAGCATAATTTTGAGTAACTTAGGATATATTAGATATTTAATCATTAGGTTTTAAGCTCTTTGAAGGCAGGCATTGTCTTTTGTCTCTTTTTTGTATCCCTAGCACTTAACACAGTGTCTGGCACATAGTAGGTGCTTAATAGATTGATTATCACGAGAATAGGGGAGAAGGTGTGTCCATGTTGGGGTGTGTGCCTGGGTGTCTATTTGCATTAGACATAATGAAAACGCTCTCCTTGCTCTCCCCCCAAAGTACTATTACTGACATCACTCTGAGAGTTATCAGTGTGCATAGAGGCCAGGCAGCACAACCTGTCAGACAGTCTGCAACACTACTAAGACCCTTCCTAGCTCTCATTTGGGAGAGGGGGAAATGAACTGACCTACTCTGGCCTGCAGAAATCACCTGCCTTTCTTCCCTAATTCTTTCCTAAAAGGTCTCCCTAGGGCTCCGGCTCCTAGCTGGGCACCTTGTCCAAGGCAGCCCCTTTCAGACCCCTCCAGGGTCCCTGACTTCTTATCCTCCATCCATAGCTCTCCTATCCCACCAGTCTAATCTGATTTTAAAGAAGGGGGTTCAGGGAAGGTAATGTTGTGGATTCAGAGACAGAAGTCCCCCAAGAATGTCCTTCCCAAAGTAACTTCCCCAGAACTTCCAACCAAACCAGGAAGGAAGGGCACACACATACACAAAACTCTCCCTCGCCTCCCTCCCTCCAAAGGGAGAAGCTCTTTTCTCCCCTCTGGGCCTCCGGCCCCAAGTGGAACTCCTGGACATGAAGTTCCAGGCCAGCAGAACTCAAGAGGGCCCCCCAGATCCTGCCAGCCAAGTCCCTGAGCCCGAGCCACTTGTTATCCTCCAATCCGTCCCTGGAGCCCAACCCAGAACATTGTGATTCAGCCAAAGCTTGGCCCCCAAACACATCGTTGCCCTCTGCTCTCTGAACATTTCCAGAGTGCAGTCTTACAAGCTGGGCCCAGTCATGGGGACATCGTGGGGACACCGAGGGTCCCTGGCTGCCGCAGGAACATCTGCTGAGGCATTTACCAAGTTAATAGATTAGCTCTGAGAACTGGGCAGGTGTTTTTCACCAAAGCCAGAAAACATCAAAATCAGATTGCTCTCCAAGCCTTTTCCGTGCAGGCAATCGAGTTAGAATGACTCATACGGTCTAACAGATAATAAAACACACATAACATTTGCTTTAAGGTACAGGTGGGGGTATTTTGTCCCGCGCTTAGGAGAAACAAAAACTAACTCTATTTGGGAATAGAGTAATTGAATACAGATGGGAGGAGGTAAATGAAAGAATTTAGCAAATATCTCAGTGGAATAGCTAATGGGAATGAGACAGAATAGGAAATTAAAAATTATTCGAAGCAGATGGACCATTCTTTGAGTTTTTTAAAATTTATTAGGGCTGCAAAAAAAATGTGTCTGTTTATTTTCTACGGCCATGAAATTAATGACTTGGTGAGTTTTGCTTGTGCAATTTTATGACTGCTATGTCATCTGTCATAATTTGGGTGCTGTTTGATATGGATTTATGAATGTCGCAGCCCCCTCCCCCCCACTGTGATTTATTGGTCTTGGTCATATGTGAATTAGACCATCACCTTTCTTAGGGAGAAATGCCAATGACAGATTGAACCAGCAGGCCCCAAGCTGGGGCCACAGGGATTTCCCCAGCCCCCATGGCAGGTCTGTGAGCTGTGGGGGTCCATTTAGGGGCTGGGGGTGTGGTATAGGAACAAGAACACCTCGAGCTTCCTCAATTGGGGTGATCACTTCCTGCCCCTGCTCAGTGAGGCACAGAGGGAGAAGGAAAAAGATATGTCAGGGGCTCCCTATGGGCTTCCCTCCCTTGGAATTTAGCTACAAGCAGGAATCAAGGGGTTTTCTTTTGTGCTCAACTCATCAGATGGTTGCTTGCCTAGGGTACCTAACACAGAAGAGCTTAACCTCTGCCCTATCTATGCCAAAGGATCCTCGAAGATATTGCTGTAGAGGGGGACGTCTGGGGATGCCAAGTCCCAAGATTTGCTCAGAGCGATGTTACCATACTCTTGTCTGAGGCCAGTGACCCCTTGGGAACTTGTGAGCTTGTCCAGGATAGACTGTATTAAAAGATTGGGAGTAGCTTCCATCCTAGCCCCATCACTACATCCCAAGCAGATGGACTCTCTCCAGGAGGCCAGCTCCCTCTGCCTTCTTGACATTGCCTTGGCCCCATTCCAGCTCCAGTTCCCATCCCCTCTCTTTCCTCTCTACCCCACCTCCCCCATCCCATCCCAAGATGACTAATAGCATCCACAGACCATGTGTTCTAGAGCAGCAGGGGGTTGACATCCAAAGAGAGAGGATGCCGTAGGCTGGGGAACAGAGAAGGAAAGAATCGCTCTAGCAGGCAGTGGTCATTGTCTGTCATGGCTGTTTGCCAAGGAGCCTCGAGGGAGGGGCATTGAGAGGGTAGAGAGGAGAAGACGACCAGGGGCAGAGCCTGATACTTGCTTGGTTCTGTCTTCATGACCTTTGACTGGTCATTAATCATTTTCATTAGTTAGGTGCTTCACACCAACAGTGAACAGAGTTAGGGGGGATCTTGAGTTGGCAGTACTGGTCGCTCTCTCTATGTCCCTTTGTACTTTATGGAACTTTCAAACACTCGTCACCCCTAAATTGCTGGTAGAAGATGACTAGAATAGGGTACTTCCCAGTTCAGTGATCCCCCTGTTCCCAGCCCAAAACCATAATGGGGATTATATCCCATGTGGCATGGGTCTACAAGGGTAGACCTGTCTGTTTCTAAGAAGGGCTGACCTACTCTTCCCTGGTATGATGGCATCCAGAACAAAGGACTCTTCCAGAGTCTAGGACCTTGAAACCCCTGGCTGCCTTTTCTACTTGGTTTTTCATTCCCAAGTAGAGGCGATTAGTAGTCCTGAGATGAGCATAACTTGGAGGTAAACATGAGGATTGGAGAGGCTGGAGTTTTTAAGTTCCTTAGTTGGTGACACCTGAGGAATCTAGGTTGGTGTAAGGCAAGTGCTTTGTAAAATAGTGTATAAACATAACTACTGCTAATAATGATTTCTTTTTTCCTAAGCAAAAACGAGCTAATGCAGATAATCTTGTTATCTAAAAGAAAATAGACTATCAAACCACATTTAGATAATTTAGTAGCATTTCTGTCTTCCGTGGGGACAAAACTGCCGTGTGTGTGTGTGTGTGTGTGTGTGTGTGTGTGTGTGTGTGTGTGTGTGTGTGTGTGTGTGTGTGAGAGAGAGAGAGAGAGAGAGAGAGAGAGAGAGAGAGAGAGAGAGAGAGAGAGAGAGAGAGAGAGAGAGAGAGAGAGAGAGAGAGAGAGAGAGAGAGAGAGAGAGAGAGAGAGAGAGAGAGAGAGAGAGAGAGAGAGAGAGAGAGAGAGAGAGAGAGAGAGAGAGAGAGAGAGAGAGAGAGAGAGAGAGAGAGAGAGAGAGAGAGAGAGAGAGAGAGAGAGAGAGAGAGAGAGAGAGAGAGAGAGAGGAAGGGAGAGAGGAAGGGAGAGAGGAAGGGAGAGAGAGAGAGAGAGTGAGAGAGAGAGAGAGAGAGAGAGAGAGAGAGAGAGAGAGAGAGAGAGAGAGAGAGAGATTTGGAACCTGGGTGTTTTGTCTGCAAAGGCAGCACCTATTCCAAGATATGGTGCATCACAGTGGTCCCTGAGGCTGAGGGATGAGAGGTATCCTAGAAGCAAATGGAAGAGGTATAGGAAGAGGTCAACTTGATCTTTTAAAAGTGGCCTCAGATAATCCCCATGGCAGATAATGAAGAAGGGTTGGCATGTACACCTTCATTCTCTTGGGCCTGGCTGGACTTGTGCATGTCAGTACTGGCCCAGATGTGTCCTCCAGCCCCAAGGTCAGCCACACTGCTCAGGGCAGCCTGGGAGGCCCCTCCCCCAGCCCCAGCTGCAAAGATTCTTTCAGATCCCAGTCCTTGGCCCTGAAGGGGCAAGATTTATGGGGAGATTTCAGTTTTGGTAGCTGGACTGGGGTTTCCTGAATGCTTTTCATCCAGATGGCCCCTGGAGAACAAGGTTGGATGAGATTTATTTTCTGGGAAGAGAGAATGTGAAGGAGAAATAAGGGAGGGGAGGGGGTGCCAGCCTTTGGCCAAGGACTGCCCCAGGGGGTGAAAACTTCTCCAGTCTTTGAATAAAGGAAATGAGCCCCTTTGAAATGCTCTGGGGCTGTCCTGGTTTAGCAGCCTGGTGTGATTCTCAGGGCTTGGAAGTTGTGAGGGAGAATGAAAAAACAGACTTAGGAGAAAGGGGTAAAATGTTGGAGATTTTTTTCTGCTAGAAGCAGAGGATGAGGAGACTAGATAGAAAATGGGCAGTTTTTCATCCCTTCCTTTCTCTGAACCCTTTATAGTATTTATCATCTACACCAGTGATGTCAAACTCAAATAGAAACCCAGGCCACTAAACAGTACATAAATATCCTTGTGGGATGCTCCCTGACTTAGAAAGCCTCGTATTAACATTATGTTTTGTTGTATTTATATTTACTTTATTACATATTTCCCACTTCCATTTTAATTTAGTTCTGCCTCTATGGGGAATGTTGTGGGCTCAATTGGACTCAGGCTACATGTTTGATACCTTTCAACCACGTCACACATAGAAAATTATGGAGTCTACAAAATCTACTCCCTTGTTGCCTGTCAGTGGTATTCGAAAGATAGCTCCAACAGACTTGGGAATGATAGTTAAATTTCCTTCCTCTCTCCCTCCTCCTCCTTCTTCTCTCTGTCTCTGTCTCTGTCTGTCTCTCTTTCTGTCTCTCTCTCTCCTTACCTTCTGTCTTAGACTCAATACAAAGTATCACTTCCAAGGAAAGGCTAGGCAATCAAGGTTAAGTGACTTGCCCAGGGTCACACAGCTAGAACGTATGTGAGGTCAAATTTGAACCCCAAACCTCCTATCTCCAGACATGGCTCTATCCTAGCTGTCCCCTAATAAATGCTTAGTAATTGACTAACTATAAGCTGGTTTGCAGGACAAAACAGATTTCCCCGAGTGGTTGGTGTAGTGTTCCTTTAAATAACCTGTGTGTTCTATATAAGAGACAAGAGCTATGGGATCTATGTGAATAATGATTATGATGATGATAATCACCAGCATTTATATAATGACAAAGTTTGTAAAATACTTTACATGTTATCTCGTTTGCTTCTCACAACAACCCTGTCAAATAGATGCTACTATTCTTTGTATCTTGAGAGCCTCACATAGTACCATTTTACAGATGTGTAAACTGAGGCTGAAAGGTTAAGTGACTTGTCCAGGGTCCCACGGCTAGTAAATATCTGAGGTGGAATTTGAACTCAGGTCTTCTGGACTCCAAGTTCAGGGCTCTATCCACTAAACCACCTAAGTGCCATAAGGTTTTCAGAATAGAGACAGTGACCTGGAGGAGGTCTTTTCAGGTTGCAAACCAAAAGATTCAAAGTGATCTCTGCATACTACTAGAAAACTGGTCTCTTGGGGATGGTAACAGATCATTTAATCATTTTTGGTAACTTCTTTCTAGGAGAGGACATTTTTTTTATTGCTTTGAATAATAGTGTTATATTCTGTGCCAACAAAGGTAACAGTAACCAAACAGCAAATGATTTAAAATTCTTTTCTCTGTGGGTAATATTCTAAAAATTCACTTCAAAGCAATTAACAAAGCCTTTTGGTAATGACACAATTTAAGAGATGTTAGGAAACTTTTTAGTTTATCAGTCTGACTCCTACTCTTTGGGGCTAGGTGATTTAGCTTCTCAGACTGATAAAATGTATCTGCCTAAACAGATTTGTTACATATTTCAGTTTATCTTTCTGTCTTTGACCTTCTCTGGGAATTAAGTATTTTGGTTTAAAAGACCTTCTCTTCTATTTTTCTAGTTATAAAAGGGAGGTAGGTAATTCTTGTGGGGGAAGGGAAGGCAGGGGAAATAGACCCAGTAATGGAGTATTATTGTTCTGTTCACAGATGGCTGCTGTAGCCCAGAGAATAATTTCCACTATAGTGGGCTCTTTTGATTATCCCAAATCAGAGTGACCTCTAAAGGTTTAAGGATTAGGGCAGTTGAAGAACTGAGAACAATGGTTAATCAACTAATCAACATTTCAAAAAGCAGTCGATAAAAGGTGATAACCTCCTAAAACCCAAGTGAACAGTCACTTCAAAACCTACTAAGCCCATCTCTTCAGAGTATCTCTCCACTTTTCTTCACCTTTTATTCTCTTTCCCAGTATCCATGTGTACAAGTTATTTTCTCCTCCATCTTGTCCCATTTGCTAGTCATTATGAGAACTGCTCAAGTATTTTTAGTTTTAGTATTTCCATTCCAAAATCAAGGAGAAATAAGTTTTGGATATACGTACTAAATAAAGTTGCAGGCTTCCTATTCTTCATTTAGAGACCAGGAGAATTGAACACTATCCTCTACAGAAAACAAACATTAAGTTGTTTTTGCTATGTGATATATGATTGATCCCCCCCCCCCATCCCCACCCTTTGGATTGTTATCCCTTGATATCATAAAATCCCCCCATACTGAGTATATAAGGAACTCCCAAGGAGGAGGGCAGTGCTGGTGACTTCATGGGAGAATTTTAAGTCCTTGCTGAGAATTTTGAGATCTGGAATTTTTGCTCTTGGAAAGGCAAAACTGATCGAGCTATTTGAGATGATGTAGTTGTTCAGTTGTGTCCCATCCTTGTGACCCCAACTGAGGTTTTCTTAGGAAAGATCCTGGAGTGGTTTGCCATTTCCTTTTCCATCTCATTTTATAGATGAAGAAACTGAGGTAAGCGGGATTATATGACTCACCTTGGATCACAAAGCTGGTAAGTGAATGAGCCTGAATTTGAACTGAGGTCTTCCTGCCCTAGGCCTAGTGTTCTATCCACTGAGTTACCTAGCTGCCCCATTTGAGATAATGCAGCCCAATGAAAGGCTTAGATAGGCAGCACCTGCCTAAGCAACAGCTGGAAACAGCAATGAGGATAGAGCACAAATGAGTGTGGTTGATGGTTGCTCCCTGCTCATCACTTGCACCCAGGGAGCAGGAGAGGAAGATAGGGCTAGAGAGCTGAGAGGTGGCTGCTATTAGTGGATAAGGCACTGGACTTGGAGCAGGGAAAACTTGTGTTCAGATTTCACATCAAAACACTTACTAGCTATATGACCCTGGTTAAGTTGCTTAAAATCTCTGGGCATCAGTTTCCTTATCTATAAAATGAAGGGGTTGGACTTGGGTTTGTTTAATTTCTTGTTTTATTGCTTTGATCCTGTTTTCTCTTTACATAAAACATCTATGGCTGAGCCAGACATATATTTCCTTGTGTATACGTATTCTGGTTTTGGTCAGAGGGTACATTTTGGAAAGCTCTGGCTCTTTTAATTACACAGAAAGAAATTGGTTGCACCATAAGAAATGGAAGGCAGGTTAATTTCTTTAAAACCTTGGGAAGAATTACGAGATAATGAAGAGTGAAATGAGAAGAACCAAGAGAACAATACATACAGCTACAGATTAAGATTGAAAGAATAATTTGTGAATGTTCACCTCTAGAGAATGACCTGAAAAATGAAAAATCAAAAGACATAATCTGTATATATACTATCTGTTTTCCAGATGATGTTTTCTATGGTGTGAGGAGGAGAGGGAGAGCCCAAGGTGCCTGGAAAGAAATTTTACTAATAATTTTTTAAAAAAGAAAGAAATTGATTAAAAGTGTCCTTGGTTTAGAGCAGAGATCTCAGTTTCTGGTCAATAGTTGGAGGAGAGAAATTTCTTCTCTAACTTAAGAGCAAATGAGCTGTTAGTTTTGTAACTGATCTATCTGTCTATCTGTCTGCCTGACTGCTAACTAACCCGATTTACAAAACCCACCCCAAGTCCTTCCCTTTCCTAATGAAAGTCTCCTCAGAGTTCCAAGAACTGGACCTTGCTTTCTAGGTTCTGAGGCTTTTGAAGATCATTTTTAGTAGGTAAAGCTAATGTCATTCATATGCACTTTTATGTGGCATCTCAAATGGTGAAGATGAGTTGCACCAATTCATTCACACTCCCTTGGCCAATTCTCCATGTTATTAATACTAACAGGAGATATTTCTATATTGGAGGCAGCTAGGTGACACTGGATAGAGCACTAGATTTGAAATTGGGAAGATCCAGGTTCAAATGTGGCCTCTTGACACTCACTAGCTGGGTGACCCTGGGCAAGTCACTTCATTTCTGTTTGCCTTAATCCACTGGAGATGGAAATGGCAAATCCCTCCAGTATCTTTGCCAAGAAAACCCCATAAAAAGTCACGATGAGTCAGATATGACTGAACAACTATTGCTTTTTCTGTCCATTATCTTATTTGAGTCCCACAACAATGCTCTGAAGTGGTATAATTCCCATAAAAAATAAGTTCTATTTAATCAATAGATAATCACTTATTAAGTATGTACCAGGCATACTGCCTAGGTAGTGATGATGCAAAGACAAAAACAAAACAGTGAATTTACTTTTTATCGGATGTATTGAAGCTTATAGTCTATTGACACCTTTTGTTTTTATATATATAAGGTATATTCGTGTTGCCCATATAGGTTATCTGTCTATCTACAACTGTTTGTTTAGATGTGGCTCCCTTCAGGGTATAAACAAATATTGATTAAAATTCCTCTGCCCCTTCCCCAAGGAAGATTTTGATTATTATGTGGAAGGGAACAGAAGATAGGAGCTATCAGCCTGGCTGGCTCTGCTCTCCTCAGAGAGGGGATATTAGACTGAAATGATAGCTATCTGTCATCTTAAATACTGTTGGTCTAGGGGAAATAATTTTTAGGTTTAAGCTATGCTCTTGGTCACTATACCTTTTAACAGTGCCCCAAATTGTATCCAAAAGCTTGGCTCCTTTCTCACCAAATGCCGGTTACCAAAGACCATCATCCACAGTGAATTGTAAATAAAACCATTTCCTCAAATCAAGTAAACAGAAATGAAAGAAGTTATATAGATTAGAATGAACGAGCTCTTTCACTGGAATTGAAATATGAGAAAGAGACAGATGGACAGACATTGACAGAGTCCCAGATCTCTCTCTCACTGGGAACAGGAACATGCTCAAGGTGACAGCTCCTCTAAATGTTGGCTTCTTCTTGGAGTCTTCCTCTTCTTCCAAAGACTTCTCTCTGAAGAGAGCCTGGAAGAGTGTCTTCCCCCTCTCTGCCCTCCTCCCCATGTCCACTCTACCCAAAGTGGAGGCCTGAAACCCAAAGTCTTCATTCTTCTAAACTCTTTACTAATTCCACCCTTCTTGGGCAGGCATAGATCATCAAGTAATCCTCCTCCCCACCAATTAGGAAAGTCTTATGCAAATTAAAAACTTGAGCTCTGGTTTACACATCACAATCATTTCTGGAAATTCTACCTCTATCTATAAACCTACCCTTTCCCCCTTAAATCCACCCCTCCCCCCAAAGCAGTAATATCCACTACGGTGACCACATAGCCAAATATATCAATGCCAAAGGAGGGAGGGATATTTCATTGTTTGTACTCCAGGGCCATTATTGGTTACTCATTTCTTTTCTATTTATATTTCTCTAGCCTTTATTATTCCTGTGCTTCAGCTTTCTACTCTATATCAGTTCATACAAATCTTTTCATGTTTTCCTGAATTTCTGGAATTCATCATTCTTTATTTCCCAATGATATTCTATAACATTCATAGGCCATAGTTTGTTCAGTTATTCTCCAGTTAATGGTTATAACCCCCATTTTAGAGATGAGAAAACTGAAGCTTAGAAAGGTTGACTTGTCTAGGATTACATAGGCAGTATATATAGGATATGTATAGATAGACAGAATCTGGTTTTGAACCCAGGACTCCTCTGACTACAAGCCCAGCTCTCTTCCCAAAATAACTTGCTGCCTCTCAATAGTACGGGATTCTTAGGGGATTGAGTGGAGCCTGTGCCTTATGGAACAGAGTGATAACAATGGGACCACATGATTCTTATATCTTTGGCCCCCTTAATACCTTATTCTAACTAACCCACAGAGCCAAGTAGCCAGATTTTTGGAACATAGCACAGTCATCCCTATGTCTACCTCCATAGAGGGATGGGGAGCCTTCCCATCACTACACGCCCCCTCTCATTGATGACACTCTGTGTCTACAGAAGGCTCTTGGAACTCTCTCTGTGCCAGCCCAGGGTCATGCATTTGGTTCTGACTGCTCCACAATGTCTTTAGGAGGTGAACTATTAAAAATACATTAGCCCAGTGAGGGTGGTAATGAGCCAAATGCTGCCTGTTTGGGAGGTAATCTGGGAGTCTCTCTGCCTCCTTCCCGCCTGCTGGCCTCCTTTCTCTCTCCCCCTTGGAGTTTGGAACTCATTTGCTTTTGCCATTATTGGCTTTAAACAGAGAGATCAGCAGCTTGAGGTACCACTGATCTCTGGTTATAGATTTGGAGCAGAGGAAAGGGGGTGTTTGGGCATGGCCGTCTGTGCCTGTCCATCTGTCTCTCTGTCCATCTGTCTCTGCCCACCCCTGTCTGTCCAGAGGTTTTTGTATTAGTCTCTATGCCTGTCCACATGTGTTCATTCATGTAACAGTTTGCCCATGTTCTTTTCTGTCTGTGTTCATATCTGCTTGTTCTTCCGTCTGGGGCCATATCTTCACATTCATCTGGGTTTATTCATTTGTGCCAATCTACCCATTTGTCTCCATCTGTGTGTCTGTGTCCCTTCCTGTGCTCTTGTCTATACCCATGTCTGTGTATCCACCTGTGCCTGTCTGCATGCCCATCTGTGCCCATGTCTGTGTGTCTGTGCTTTTCTTTTCTTTTCTTTTTTTTTTTGCCAACTCATTCAGAACTTCAAATTAACTTATATTTTCATCCTGCCAGATCTCAGGACCTTCCAAAGATCCTTAGGTATCGCTCTGGCCTGTGGGCAACAGATGATCTGAGCTTGAACATTGCCTTCTGCAGCTCATTATTGAGAGGAGAGGGTGGGTGGATGGGACTTTCTTCAAATCTGTGCTGCCAATTTCTGGAGATTGGTATGATGGCTCAGCCTCATCTCCCAACAGGTTGATAGACAATCACCAGGGGATACCTTCCTCTTTGGTGCCTCAGCTAGATGACAATATGTGGGAAGGGTAAGAGACATACCTATCCTTGGACTCCCACTGGACCAGAAAGGGTTCATGGTGACTCTCAATTTAGAGAAATGCCTCCTTCTGTGAAAGGTCCAGTCAGTTCTGGGAAAACAAAACAAAACAAAACACAGGGGTGTGGTTGTACACAAAAATGTAATTAGCCTAAACATGATGGACCAAGATTTTTAAAAATGGGCCACCATAGGCAAATAAATTGGAAACTAAGGGGGTGTCTACTAACTGGAGGATGACTGAAAAAGTTATGGCATATAGATATAATGGAATATAATTGTGCTATGAGAATAACTAAGGGAATAGTTTCAGAGAAAGTTGGAAAGACTTATATGAACAGATGCAAAGTGAAATAAGCAAGACCAGAAGAACAAATTATACAATGACAATAAAATTATAAAAACAAAAACTGAAGTTACAGAACTCTGCTGAATACAATGACCTACCACAGTTCCAAAGGACTCAAGATGAGACTATACTCAGATTGAAATACTTTTTTTTTCTGGCTTATGGTCAGTGTGGGAATTTTTGGGGTGTTGATTATTCATGTTTGTGACAAGGGTTTTGTTTTTCTTGCTTTTACAGTGTGGGGAGGAGAGAGAGGATGGGAATCTGAAAATAAGAAATAATTTAATTAAAACAATCTACCACAAGTTCTCTATTGCCTCATTGTAGATCCTCAAAAGTTTTACTGATGAAGTGTAAGTCCTGGAAGTTTATATGAAGCTAGAAAGGCTTTGTGTATGGTCTCAGAATCACCCTGTGCCTGGAATCAGAGGATAGGTCAGTGGGTCAGTAATCACACACTGAATTCTTTGTCCACAGCAATTTTTAAAAAGGTAGAAATAATTTTTATTATTTTAAATATTATTTTATTTTAAAAATAATTTTAAAACACAATGAAATTCAGCAAACATTTATTAAGTACTTACCCTGTGTCAGATTTCACACGATGCAAAAATGCAACAGTCCCACAAAAAAAGTGTGTAAATGAATAAATGGAAGAATGAATGTAACACTTATTAAATACCTATTTTGTGACTAGCTCTGTGCTAGGAGCCGGGGTTTCGAAAAAATGAAAATGAAATTCTGCCTTCAAGGTACTGGTATTACAGTAGGAGGAGAAAACATACAGAAGGGAGTGGTGACCAGAAAAGAGAACTTTGATTGAGCCCCAGGGAAGTCCATGGTCATGCCCTTTTCAAAGTCAATGAGAAAAAAAGTCAATGAGAGTTTTAATTTGAAGGCTATTTTCTGAGACTGTATATACCTCCGTCTTCATCTTTGCCTCTAAGTCCCAGCTAAAATTCTACCTTCTATAATAAGCTTTTTCCTAATGTCTTTCCTCTCTTGATTATCTCCAATTTATCCTGTATGTTTGCCCATGATGGTTTGCATGTTGTCTCTACCAGTAGAATGGGAAATCCCTGCGAACAAGAACTATCTTTTCCCCTTTCTTTGTATTTCCAGAGCTTGGCACAGCACCTGGTACATAGTAGGTGCTTTATAAGTGTTTATGGACTGACTGGTGGAAAGTAGGAGTGTAAGGCATATAAAATATACATGTGGTGATTGGTAAGGCAGATGTCAAAATGTCTAGGTTAACTGGATGGGATGTAAAGCATGGTCTGAAGCTGGCTTCCTATAATTAGCTAGATGAGTTTGGACTCACCAATCAGCACAGCTTATTCCTAGGGTAGAGTTAACTCAGTGGAAATGGTCTCTGCTGAGCTAGGTTTTAGAATACTATTATAGGCAGGGATAGAGGAGGCAAAATCAGGGTAATTGCCAAGACGTCCAATATAGATGTCTGTATGGAATATAGCCTCTTCTGTTTCCATGGTAATGGTGGCAGAATAATAGAAAAGAGCACATTGTGTGCTAAGAATCACACAACTTTTAGGACATATACAAACATTAATTTAACTGTTGTTACTTTACGTGTAAGTTCTCTAACCAATGACCAATCAGTTGATATACTCCTGGAGGAACTTGAGTTCATCCTTGTTTTCATTATTACTGTAAAGCAAACCACAAGACACAAAGAGGTTGGACCTTAATGGAAAAATAACTCACAGGTTAGGCTCAGAGAAATAAATAAATGAGTTGGCAGAGTTGGTTTTGTGGTGTGTCCAAAGCAACAAGGAACATAATTTCATAGGACATTTGGTTTACTTACCTTGTAGCTCTCACGATGAGCAAAGGCAAGGAAGGAGCCCTGTTAAATATTATTTATTATTATGTATTTATACAGGGCTTTAAGATTTACAAAGTTAAAGCTTCTGTACTAAAATCTGTTGCAGAGGATGAAATAGAGAAATTCTACAAATAACTTGAAAAGATCCTTCAATGTAAATCAACAGATATCCTGATATTTGATGACTTCATTGTGCCCAAGTCCTTGGTACAAGGTAAGCTGGTGAAAAAATATAGTTTAGGATTAAGAAATGAAAAAGGCCAAAGCCTCATAGATTAGTTAGAAACTCTAGATCCATATATCATGAATGCTTTCTTCCAAAGGATAGCTAGAAGTCAAAAGACATGGTGAGCACTAAAAGATGCTACAAAAAATGAAGTCAGGAAACGACTGGCTGATGATGTAGGAATCATTTCAGAAATACATCTTTCTCTGTTGTCAGACTGCTTTTAAAGATAAAAATTAACACAAAAATGAAAAGAAAGGATACATATTAGAAGGTATTATGTGCAATTATAATAGTTCTAACCCATCTCTTTAAACTAAAGTATTGACTGAAAAAAAGGGAAATGGATAAAAGTCAAGACATTTACACTGACTGTTGTCATTCTGAGAGTTTAACCTGTGTAAAATAATCACCATGATATAGAGGCCCAAAGAGCCCAGAAAACACCACAGCTAGCAAAATTCTTGATCTTTTATTAAACAGAGAGATTTGGCAACAGATAGTTTAGAGTAAAAGTTCATTTCTAAAACATCATCAAAGATGATGAGGAATTAAAAACAGTGTTGCCTCTCTAAACAATAAAAATCAGTGGAGGAGAGAATTAGTATGCAGAATGTTCAATGTGAGATTCAGTAAAGCCAAAGCACTTGGCAATAGCTAGATGGTTTAGGGGAGAGAAAGCCAGGATCAGAGGTGGGAGGTCTGGGGTTGAAATCTGGCCTCAGACACTTCCTAGCTGTGTGACCCTGGGCAAGTCACTGAATCCCCATTGCCTCTAGCTCTTACCACCCTTCTGCCTTAGAAGTAAGATGCAATATAGGTTCTAAGATGGAAGGTAAGGGCTAAGAAATGGGAATTAAGTAATTTGCCCTGGGTCACACAGCTAAGCCTATTAGTGGATCCACTCAGTTGCCTCAATGTTCCCTTTTGCAGAACTGTTCTTTGCATGAAGCCCTCCAGCAGCACTCTTCAACAAGCTACATGATAGAAGACTAGTCCAGAGAGGGAAAACAAACAAAATAGATGAAGAATGAATATTGTCCGAATTATGGTGTTCTGTTGAATGAACAATCTGTTGAGTTAGTTCATCAGTATATATACCTGAGAGAAATAATACAGATAAACACTGAGCTGAACTGAGAATTGAATGGGAGGAAGAAAGGGGAATAGAATGTATTTAAGAATTCCCTTCTCATTTTCAATAACTCCAAACTGCTTCCCATTGGCAAAGTTTATTTAAAAAAAAAACACTAATATTATATTTTATTCAATTCAACAAATTTTAATTTGGTACAGAAAAATCTTTTATATGTGGAACATTTTAATGGGCACATGGGATCCAAAGATGAAAAATAATACGATCGTCGTCTTTAAGAAATTTTCACTCTGTTCAGGAAAATGTAGTCTGCTAATAGGTTAGTATAATACAAGGTTGAGTGCTATGGGGGATAAAAGTGAGATTCACATATATTGCTCTAAGAAAATTTGATAAGAGAGAACTGTGTGTGTGTGTGTGTGTGTGTGTGTGTGTGTGTGTGTGTGTGTGTGTGTGTAGTAAGACTTCACAGAGGGGATGGTTCTGGAGCTGACACTGAGGTAAAGAAAGGATTTCAGTGGTAAAAATGAAGAAGGAGGGGTTTCTAGGCACAAAATAAGATCTATAAAAAGGCCCAGAGGTCAGAAACAGCAAGCTGAGTTCAAGAAAAAAAAGAATGATCTAGTTAGATTGGATGGTAGAAAGTGTGAAGCGGAAGAATTTGAAACAAAGCTTGCAAGATGTTAGAGTGAGATTGGAGAGGGTCTCAAGCGCATCAGAGTAGTAAAGATGTTGCATTTTTTGGTTCTTGGTGGTGACATGATCAGATCTGTGACTATTTTGACAATTATTTAAGAAAAGTATTGGATGGAGAAACTACAAGAGGCAAGGAGATCTAGTGAGAGGTTCTAATAAGAGTCCAGACAAGAAATTTTTAAAAGAATTTTAAGATTTTAAGAATCTGACCTAGAGAGGACATAGTTTCAATGGAGAAGAGGGGAAATATGGAAGAGATAACTGTAGAGGTAGAGTTGATGGGATCTGACAACTGCTTGATTAGCTGTGATGCAGGGAAGGGAGGAGGGAGTGTCAAAGGTAATGAACTCCAAGGTTTCTAGCCTTGGTGGATGTTCTCCCAGGGGTGGCAATAAATCAAGGAATGCCTTTATTTCAGAAGGGGCAAAATTGCAGATGACCCAAATGGCAATGGGAAGATCCATAGCAGATATAGATAGATTTAAGCAGAGAAGTACAAGAAGTATTTATAAAACACTTTTTAAAAATTGGACTTGTAATTTAATTAGAGAACTTTGTGGTGAGGAAATGCCCTCCCTCATACAGTTTATTAATTTTTTTATTTATTAAAAAATTTTAAAAACCTTTACCTTCCATCTTAGAATCAATACTATGTATTGGTTTTGAGGCAGAAGAGAGGTAAGGGCTAGGCAATGGGAATTTAAGTGATTTTTCCCAGGTTCATATAGCTAGGAAGTGTTTGAGGTCACATTTGAACCCAGGACCTTCTGCCTCTGGGCCTAGCTCTCAAACCAACCTAACCTAATCATACCTCCCCACCCCCACCACATAGGTTAGATAAAACTTTATTGATGGTATGTCATTATCAGTAAATTTTTTTGAGCATACAGTTCCAATATATTTGTGCCAATTTGATAATAATGACTAACATTTATATAGAGTTTTAAGGTTTGAAAAGGACTTTAAAAATATTAACTCATTTTATCCTCACAAAAACTACCTGAGAGGTAGGTGCTATGATTATTCTCATTTTACAGATGAGGAATCTGAGGCAGACAAAGGTTGAGTGACTTGCTCAGTTAGTAAGGCTAGATTTAAACTTAGGCTTTCTTGACTCCAGCCCCTATATTCTATCCATTGTACCACCTAGTTGCCTTGTATTCATATACTGCCACACTAATATTATTCATTTTATAAAACACAGAAAAATGGAAATTATAAAATAATGAAACTCATGATCAACCAGAAGTTCTTAACCTAGGGTCCTTGAACTTGTTTGTTTGTTTTTTAATTTGATAACAGTATTTCAGTATAATTGTTTTCCATTGTAATCCTATGGATCTTATTTTTCCAAATTTAACAATGTTCTTCTGAAAAGGGGGGGGCATAGGCTTCATCAGTTATTGTCAAAGGAGTCCAGGACACAAAAAATTAAGGACCTTTATATATAGTTACATAAAAAAATAATAATATAATAGATGTGATAAAATATGTCAGCTTATCAATATAATAAATAATATTGACATTTTACTTATGAATATTCACTTTTCATTTTCACAAATGTTATTACTGATAATATGAGTGACAATAGTGCAAATGAATATGTTAAATTATTTTTAAAAATCCTTATATCCTGATGGCTGGAGCTGTCATAAATCATATATTTTTGCCAGTAACTAGTTAGTTAATTTCATTAATCTCATTAAACAAACAGGCGTGTTTCTCCTTTTTTACATACTTTTTTTAAATTGAGGGCTACCCAGTACAACCATCAAATTAGAAGTCTAATAGTCATGGATTATAAGAAATTTTTGGCAGGAGTCATGCTTATCTGAGTCTAAATAGTCACTGTATACAATGCAAAAACATCAAGGGAAAGTGAGCTACCTCTCATTTCAACTCAGCAGAAAGTCTTCAATATAAACTTGCTCTTCTTTCATTATATAGTTCTGCTTAATGGATGGTATCATACCTTAATTTCCTATTCTTGTTCAGATATTTTAGTTGTTGGGTTTTTTTTTTTAACTTTTAATGAGTGAAGAATGGCAAGAAGGCCAGGTGGAATGAACCTCAGCTTTTGGAAAAGGAAGCAATGTATAATAAGACTGGAAAGGAAGATTTGGGCCAGGTTGTAAATGCCAAACAGATGCATTTGCATTTGATCCTTTAGTCAATAAGGAGTCTGTGGAATTTATTGAGTAAAGGTGTGACATGGTCAGGCTGTACTTTAGGAAAATCTCTTTGGCAGGTGTGCAGAGAATGGACTAGAATAGAAAGCTGAAGTATGGAGACTGATTAAGAAACCATTGTAATAGTCTAAGTGAGAGGTGGTGAGAGCTAGTCTATGGTGGAAGCCAGGAGAGTAGAGAGAAGTGTATGGACAGAGGTGAAAGGAACCTAGATTCAGAATTGGAAGGGATCTTAGAGGGCCATACACTTTATTTTACAGACAAGGAAACTGAGAAGTTAAGTACATTTTTTTTTTTGGCTAGGGTTACACAGCTAATTAGTACGTGAGGTGGGAAATGTAGAGAGAGAGATGACAAGATTTGGCAACCACTTGTATGTGGAGTGAATGACACTGATGAGCTGAGGATAACTCTTAGGTTATAACAGACCTGGGTGATTAGAAGAATGGTAATGTCCTCAACAGAAATAGAGGGATTTGGAAGGGAAAGGGATTTGGGTAGAAAGAGAATGTAAGGGAGGGAAGGACTTTCATTCATTGATCATTGACTTGAATGTAGAACCTGACCTCCAAGGTGAAAGTCTAAGGTGATCTAGAGGAGTTGGGGTGGGGTGGGGTGGGGGGTGGAGTAAGCTGGAGGACTAAATTTTCCCAGTGGCATCCATGTATTTATTGTTATGGGCATCTGGGGTCATGGTTAGGTTACAACTACTTTGAGGAGTTGATGCCAAAAGCAACAGGATGGATTGGGAGCTGAGAGAGGGGTAGAAGTAGAGTTTTGGAGATAATAAGTGAAGAATAGATATGTTTATGTTGGAGACAAACTCCATCAATTGACTGTTGTGGGGAGGGTAGGATGTTACCCATCTTTCCACCCTCTGACTTACCAGTCAGATCATAGACCCTTCATGGGCCCATGCTACATTTCTTTCTCCCTTCCCAATTTAGAGACCATTGTCTAATAGAGTTGCATGAGGCCCTGAGTGATTTGTCATATAGACAATAGATGACTTGGATGAGATGTGAATCCAGGGTTTTCTGATTTGAAGGTAAGTTCTCTAGCTATTATTCCTTGGTGCCTTTGGTGGAGGCACATTATTAAAGGTAAAATATATTCATTAAGAAGAGGTAGATTAGTCTTAGAAAAAAATAAGGGAAAAAAGTTTGAATGTTAAGATGATTCTCATGAAATATTAAGACCCAGAGGAAGTCCTCCAAGATATTAAAGATATTCTCTTTGGGACATTCCTAGAAGGACATGAATGAGGCTTCCATAACCCATGCATGAGTTGTATTCTCCATTGGTGGAGGTAATAAATACCCATGTGGACAAGAGTATAGATCCATCAGAGTAATGGTGGACCCTAGAAAACCGTAAATGTAGACGCCCAGGTCTGGATCCATCACAGTATGTCATAATACTTGGGTGAAGAATAGGTTGAATAGTACCGGAGCGAGGACGCAGCCTTGTTTCACGCCATTGGAGATGTTGAAGCAATCAGAAGTCTCTCTACCAGACAGGACTTCCCCCGTCATGTCGACATTCCAAATCTGTAAAATATCTAATCTCCTTTCCCTCATCAATCATGCCTTCTTGGTGTCAGGGCTGTTCCAACTTTGGGCTGCTTGAAAAAGCAAATAGTGGCTTAACCATTCACCTCTTCCTACGTGGCTGTTCTCCTTATAAAAGAAAGATCTTTTGGATCAACACCCATCTCCTCAGAATAGAAATAGAAATATTGAATATTGAATAGAAATAGAAAATTGAGCATGGGCATAAATGTAAAAGCCATCAAACAAATGAGTGCAGGCAAGGCACCTGGTAAAGACGAGATCCCAACTGAGGTGTACAAGGCCTTAAATGGAAAGGCGCTCCAAGCATTCCACATAGTGCTGACCAGCATATGGGAAGAGGAAGACATGCCCCCAGAACTCAGAGATGCCTCCATCGTAGCCCTATACAAGAACAAAGGCTCACGAGCAGCCTGTGAAAACTACAGAGGCATCTCACTACTCTCCACTGCTGGAAAGATCCTTGCCCGTGTTATACTCAACAGACTCCTGTCATCTGTTTCAGAGCAAAACCTGCCTGAATCACAATGTGGCTTCTGACCAGATTGCAGCACCATCGACATGGTCTTCACAGTGAGGCAAATGCAGGAAAAATGCCTTGAGCAGAACCTGAGTCTCTACATTGTCTTCATAGACCTGACAAAGGCGTTTGACACAGTGAACAGGGATGCATTGTGGGTGGTCCTTAGCAAGCTCGGTTGCCCAGCAAAATTTGTCAAACTGATCCAGTTCTTTCATGTCGACATGACGGGGGAAGTCCTGTCTGGTAGAGAGACTTCTGATTGCTTCAACATCTAGGGGAAGTCCTATCTGGTGGAGAGACTTCTGATTGCTTCAACATCTCCAATGGCGTGAAACAAGGCTGCGTCCTCGCTCCGGTACTATTCAACCTATTCTTCACCCAAGTATTATGACATACTGTGATGGATCCAGACCTGGGCGTCTACATCAAATACCGACTGGATGGCTCACTATTCAACCTTTGCTGCCTGACTGCAAAAACAAAGACAACAGAGAGACTCATCCTGGAAGCTCTCTTTTCAGATGACTGTTCTCTCATGGCCCACCAAGAAAATCATCTCCAAACCATTGTGGACAGGTTCTCCACTGCAACAAAACTGTTTGGCCTGACTATCAGCCTCAGCAAAACAGAGGTGGTGTTCCAACCTGCACCAGGGAAGTCAACTAACCAGCCTTGCATTACAATCGACAGCATGCAGCTTTCTAATGTCACTTTCAAGTACCTGGGCAGCACCATCACTAACAACAGGTCCCTAGACCACGAGATTAATGCCAGGATCCAAAAGGCCAGCCAGGCACTCGGGAGGCTGCGCTCTTAAGTCCTCCAACACAGAAGTGTAAGCACTGCGATGAAGCTCAAAGTGTATAACGCAGTGGTCCTCAGCTCACTCCTGTACGGTTGCGAGATATGGACACTGTACCGGAAGCACATGAAACAGCTGGAGCAATTCCACCAATGCTCCCTCTGGTCAATCATGAGGACCTGATGGCAGGACCGTATCACCAACCAGGAAGTCCTCAACAGAGCCAACTCCACCAGCATCAAAGTCCTGGTCCTCAAAACCCAGCTACGATGGTCTGGACACGTCATCCGCATGGACCCACAGAGAATACCAAGACAGGTATTCTGTGGTGAGCTGTCACCTGGACTCAGGAAACAAGGCTGACCAAAGAAAAGATTCAAGGATCAGCTAAAGTCAAACTTTAGCTGAAGTGGGCTGGCATTACACCAAAGCAACTAGAACTCACTGCCTCTGACAGAAGCAGCTGGCGAACCCACATTAACCATGCCGCCGCCACCTTTGAAGATGAGTGATGTCGACGTCTTGCCGCTGCGCGTGAACGCCGACACCAGGCCACAACCGCACCTCCCGTAACAGCTGGCGTCCCATGCCCCATGTGCCACAAACTCTGTGCCTCAGCCTTTGGACTTCAAAGCCACATGAGGGTACATCAATAGATGATAATGCACAAAGACAATCGTCATTCTCGGCTTCCGAGAGACTACTACTAGTACTACTATTGTTGTATATCATTTGTTTTCAAAGAAGACAAATGGCACAAGGGTGAATGGTGTCTTAACTTGCATATGAATTGGGTTTTAGAGTTATACAAAATCATCAGCTTCACTCCCTCTTCCAGAGTCATCAAAGTCCAGTGGCAAGACAAAAGTCAGGATGATTGGCGTGGTCTAGAATGCAGTGCATGACTTGGTATCTTCATTGTCTGACCAAGCTTTAAGTACCCATTGGAACGAAGTGTTCTCGACCATCCATTCCACTGGGGGAAGTCTTCAAATATTTGAGGTAGACATCCTCCTCCCTCAATCATAGGTTTAAAGCATGTCAACCTGGGTTAGTCCTTCCCTGAGAAGGTTTTACTGAGGTGTAGCTGCCACAGCTTCTTGGAGCCACAGGTGAGAGTTGGATAACAGATGGATACAAAAGGTGGGTGAGTAACTCTGAAAAGGTCTCTGTAAGCTCTCACACCAGAGGTGCTGGTCCTCCCAGAACACCTTATACACTCCATATAGATACTGAATGTATATGTGTGCACTATAAACGTGGTCTATTTTGTTTTAGAGTCTGGGGATTCTTATCCCAACTCCCCTCATGCTGATGAGTTAGGTTCCAGAGGACTGGCTAGTCATTTCTCCTCAGGGTTCCAGGAAAATCCCAGCAAAGCTGTGAGGTACTTCTAGTTCTATCAGCTTGAACCCCCATTTGGTATATCTTTCCCAATATCAATAGATAGTTACAGTATCTGATATCATTGATTTTCCCAAAGATTAGACCCTTACAGTCAATCAATCAATCATCAATTAGTTTTCACACAGGACTAGATATCTTCTCTTACTAAGAAGATGTAGCAAGCACAAAGCATTTTCTCCCACACCAGGGACACACTTCTTTCTGCAAATAACCCCAAGAACAAAGGAGGATGAGTGGGCTCAAACTTAAAATATTTGCAGCAAGGTATTTGCTCCACTAGATTTGCTTCCAAATACATAATAGCTGGTGGAGGATGGACAAGAAAGGACATGGTGGTTTATTATTGGTTCACTGCTGGGCTAGCAGCCCACTCAGCTGCCAGAAAACTCTGGAATGGACATCAATTCCTAAACCTCTCCCAAAACTCCCAGGGTCATAGCCATCTGTAGTACTTGAGGTAAGAGCAAGAATGGCCCAAAAGGCCAATAATAGAGGCACCAAGGTGGGAAGAGGAGGGTCTAGCACATCCTCTCTATCTCTACCAAGGGACTTACAGCAATTATTGCCTCAATCACCACTAGAGATTTGGCCATTTATTACTGTCTCTCTGCATGTGTATTTACAGTGCCCTAGTTGAGACACTGTCTTTTTCTAACCGTCTGACTCCGGGAAAGTAATTTTTCTCCATAGGTTCAGTTGTTTCACCTTTAAAATGGGAAAAACATTTTTTGTTATTGGAGGAGTGGGGAAAATTTTTTGTAAACCTTCAAGTGAAAAGTGAGTTATTATTCTAGCATCTACCATAGAGTGTCTTGCATATAGTAAGCTTAATGTCAAATTGGATTCAGTCATCTGCATAACTTTCATTCAGAAATAGACTTTGAAATTAAGTATCTACCCTGTGAACTAGTCTAGGGATCAGAGTTCTAAAGACAAAAACTAAAGCACCTCTGATCTCAAGGATTATGCACTCCTCTGGGAAGTAGGGACCCCCCCCAACACATAAATATATACAAACATATACAAAACAAATAACCAATGATAAGGAAATAGACACTTGACCACTAATTTCTTTGCTATTGGGAAACTCAGATGAGTAAATTTACTTCTACCAATATAGGCTGGCATCTTCTTTGCAACTGAAAGGATTAAAGAAGAGATTTTAATTTAATTTAATTTCATTTTAAAACCTTTACCTTCTGTCTTAGAATCAATATTGCATATTGGTTGCAAAGCAGAAGAGTGGCAAGGGGGATTAAGTGATTTGCCCAGGTTCACACAGCTAAGAAATGTCTAAAGTCAAATTTGAACCCAGGACTTCCCATTGCTAGGCCTGGCTCTCAATCCACTGAGCCACCTAGCTGCCCCCAAGAAGAGATTTTTAAACTATGTGTCACAGGCCCTTTTGGTAGTCCAGTGAACCCTGCCAATCTCTTCTCAAAATAATAAATGATGATAAAATTTTGGGGCATGGGACTTTGTCTAGAGGCAGCTGGAGGTGATTTCCCATGAACATAGGTTTTGGTGCTAGTGGCTGGTTGAGAGGACACAAGGAATTCTGATTCTATAAAAAAGTTTTTTGGGCGTTTGATGGGCATGGCACTGACTAAATAGATTAATTTGGGTAGGATTTGTCATTTTTATTATATTATCTCATCCTACCTAGGAGTGGTTAATGTTTTTCCAATTGCTTAGATCTAGTTTTAATTGTATGAAAAGTGTTTGGTAGTTGTGTTCATATAATTCCTGTATTTGTCTTGGCAGATAGATTACAAGGAATTCTTCTGACTGGCTTTTTAAAAGATACTTTAAAAACTCTTATTGTCCTTTTAGAATTGATGCTAAATATCGGTTCCAAAGCAGAAGAATGGTAAGGGGTAGGCAATTGGGGTTAAGTGACTTGCCCAGGGTCACACAGCTAGGAAGTGTCTGAGGCCAGATTTGAACCTAGGATCTCCCATCTCTATCTACTGAGCCATCTAGTTGTCCCCTGATTGGCTGCTAATGAATAGAGTTGCCCCCAGCATGACTAGTAACTGAGAGTCAAGGGCATGGACTCTTACTGGAGGAGTCTCCTCTCCTGGTCTATACAAAATGATCCGCAGACTGTTTTCTCACTCTTTAGGATGTCATCTTCACCTTTGCACCTTCATCCAGAGTAAACCAAAATGGGGGTGAGATGCGGGGTGGTAAGATTTTTACCTTCCTCCCGTCCCCGGAGACTTATAGAAGAAGCATATATAAGTGACATGCTTGCTCAGTTGGCCTGAGAGGAGTTCATGGCATTTGCCATGAAATGGTTTGCCTGATTTTCTTAGGTAGACCTCCCCACTGCCACATCTACCCCTTCTAAAGCTGTGCTTGCTGATTCGGATTATTTATCACATGTTCCTATATGTTAAGTCTGTGACACATATTAGCTATGTGACCCTGAACAAGTCAGTGAAATTCTCAGGGTTAATAAGGGCAATGATCTAAGACAGTTAGGTATCTTCTCTTGGGGTCCAGAGACTCTCAAAGCATAGTTTTCAAGGGGGGGGGTCTATGATATTCAATGGGGGAAAAGGATATCTATTTTCACTAAGTTTTAACTGGAATTTAACATTTCCTCCAATTATTTAAAAGCATTATCTTAGGAATGGATTAGTGGGTTCCACCAAACTATCAAAGGGGTACATAGCACAGAAAAAGTTTAAAATTTTTTTGCTTTAATCCTGTAAATTGCTGAGATGGGAAGTAGGTTTCCATAAAATTCCAGGGAATTCATTGGTTGAGTCCCTATCCTATCCCTATAGCTAAAGTTTCCTCTGATTCCTCACTGTGGTGGGGAATTGACCACAGAGATGAAATCTGGTAAATTCTACTAAGATCAAAAGGTTTTGAGTACAGTCCTGGGGACCAACCACATGGCTGCCATCTAAGCAGCAGCCCAGCTAAACTTGGATAAGCTCATCATCAGAAGGCTGGACACCAGGTTGGTTTTTGTTGTTCTTATTGTTTAGCCACAGCCTTGGGGACTACTTGGGCACTTGGAGGGATGGTCCTCTGCATCATTGGAGGGAGTATCCACATGGATGAAGTCACAGATCTTAGAAATACTTGATAAATGTATCTGGTCCCTCTACTAGACTGGAAGCTCTATGAAAGCAGACTTATCTGTGTCAGGACCCAACACAGTATTTTTCTGCAAAACAGACGCTTAACAAAGATATCATTGTTGTTGTTCAGTCATTTTATTCTTGCCATACTCTTGGTGACTCCATTTAGGATTTTCTTGGCAAAGATACTGGAGCATTTTGCCATTTCCTTCTCTAGGTCATTTTACAGATAAAGAAACTAAGGCAAACAGGTTCAGTGACTTACTCAGGGTCACACAGCTAGTAAGTATCTGAGACTAGATTTGAATTGAGAAAGATGAGTCTTCCTGACTCCAGACCTGGCACTCTATTCACTGCACCACACAAAGGTATTGAATTGAATTAAATGGGGGTGGGGAATACATTGCTGCAATGGATGACTTTTGGTCCAGGTGCTTCTCTTTGGGACCTGGGTCCCTGTCACTTGCCCTCTCCTCCTTCAGGCCTCCCTGTGTCTACTAACCTTGGTTTAGGAATAAGACTCCAGGCTCCACATCCCCACAGTGACAACCTCATCTTAGAGGAGGAGGATGAGCCAGGATGAGGAAGAAAGAACAAGGAGGGAAGGGGGGCCTGGGAGAAGAGGCATCAGTATGTCATCAGATGTCTATGGCATCAGTAACCGAGACACCAGGGAAGTGTATGTGGGTGAAGGTAGGAGAAAAGGAAATCTGGGCTGTCTTCTGCTTTAAAGTAGGCAGGTGAGACTTCTTGACATTCTTAATTAAACGTCTGACAAGTTGACACCAGGGGCAGGGATCAAAGAAAATCGTAATACAAACGGAATTTCATTAATACACCAGGACCTCTTTGGTGGGAAGGGAGGGAGAAGCTGGGGAGGGGAGGGAGAGAGGGAGGAGCCTTCTGTCATCTCCTGTTAGTCTTCCCTGGGCAGGCTCGGAGGATGATTTGCTTAAGACAAAGCAACCATTCCAACCAACAAGGTAGCTTCGTAGGCAAAGGGGCATAAGATCTAGGGCATCAAGGAAATGGCGCATGGGCTTGGAGCTCAGGGTCTTAGTTCTTCTTTCTCTTTTTTTTTCCTTCTTCCTTGCCAACTGAGATAAAGCAAACCAATCAGGGTCCCTTCCCCAGCCACTCGACAGAATTCTCAGGATCTTCTGGTAGCAAGTGAATAAATACTTGGTTCTAATGGAGACAAGTAGGTGATAGAGTTGTTAGACACTTCCTGGAGTCACATTCAGGAGGATCTGAGTTCAAATTCTGTATCAAATACTATCTTTTGTTGTTATAGGCAAGCAAGGCTCTTAACCTCAATTTCATCTGTAAAATAGGGATCATAATAGCATCTGCTTCCTAAAGTTATCATTAGCATCATAGAGCAAGAGTTGGAAGGGACCTTAGGAACCATCTAGCCCAATCCTCTCATTTTACAGATTAGGAAATGAGACCCAGTGAGGCTAATAGACTTGCTTAAAGTCATACAACAAAAACAGGATTTGAACCCAAGTCCTATGATTTGAAAGCTAGATTTTATCATGATACCTCTGAGGTAATATATGGAAAACACTTTGATTGAAGCCTTCAAAAATGTTAGCTATTGAGATTCTCTGTATATGGACTTAGTAGATTATTTGGAAAGTAGCATGTCCTGTATCACAAGGCAAAGTCAGTGGGAGATACTTCTGAACTTCCCAAGGAAGACCAACAGGAGACAAAAGGCTCTTCCTCTTCTCCCTCCCTTCCCTAGCCTCCCACTTCCCTCTCATCAAATAGGTCCTGGTATATTAACGAAATTCTGTTTGTATTATGATTGTCTTTGGTCCCTGCCTTTAAACACCAGTTAATTCCAAGTCTACAGAGTGAGGAAAGACCCTTCTCTCCTCAGGCTCTGGGGAGAAAAAGGATACCCAGAATACCTTCCTCCAGTCCTAAGAAATAGCTCCAGGGTGATGAAGAATAGATAGACAATAGGTGGAAGAATAAATGCTAGAAACCCCTTTTTGAAGAAAAGCTGACTGGGAAACAAAACAAAACATCTATTAGTCTAGAGAAGTGATCTCCCACCCTCTGTTATTCTGTTTTCCCCTCTGTCTATCCCCAAGCCCTCTGAAGTCATATGCCTTCTGCAGAGTTCCTAATGAACCAGAGGCCTCCAGGAGATTCAGGACTGAAAGTGGAGTGGGGTAGGAATGTGAGGGTGGCAGAGAAGGAGGCCAGAATGACCAATTGAGTTTATCAAACATCTCTAGTCTGATTTCTAATTGGAAGGACCCTAGGAGGCCAATCTAATTCAAATGCTTCATTTGACAGTTGGGGTAACTGAGGCCCCATGGGGTTAAATGTCTTGCCTAAGAACATATAAAACAAGAGATGTTATTTAGGTAGAGGTGACAAGAACTGGTGATGGGCTGTATATGCAGTGTGACGATGAGGATAATGCCAACGTTGTAAGTCTGGGAGAATGGAGTTGCCATGGCCAATAATAGGAAAGCTGGGAAATTGGGTAAGGTTCATGGGACAAGTTTTGGTTTGAGGCAGGAATGAGGAAATCTTTCCCTTATATAATAAAATCACCGAGGGTCCTCTTAGGAACTGAGGATTGGGTAAGAGGAAGGAATGATGGTGGAGGATAAAAAGAGGTTGCTAGAAAACAAGACCATTTTGGTCCTCCCACTCTATTCCAGAGCCTGGAGCAGGTGGTTTGCATCCCATTACATTGCTGATAGAAGCCTTGGCTGCCTCCCCCAGCCTGCCTGCCCTGGATGCCCACTGGCAGCCCCAGTGGCTATGCTTTCCGCCAAATGGGCCTGGGAATGGGAGCAGGTGAATGGGGCAGGGCAGTGCCCTTCAGGGAAAAGGTAAGAAAGAAGTATGGCCAACAAGAGAGCCCCTCCTCATCTTTCCCCTAAGCCTAGAGTTTGCCATTTTGGACCCAGTTTAAAGAGACACTAGGGAAATGGAGGTGAGGGAGAAGAGCTTCCAATAAGAGATTTTGGCAATCTTCACCTAGTTAAAGACCCCAATTGGAACATGGGAGGGGTCAAGGAGGAGGAGAAGAAGAGAAGCCTCTCTCCATGGGAGCCATCTGGTGCCAAGTGTGCTGGCTGCCCGGTCACACACTGAAAAACAAGAGTTACTTACCATCCCTCTGCTAAAACACCCATGAAATCGACCTCTTGACATATTTCCACAGCCAACTAATCTGGCCATGATTGGTTCAGAATGAGAGGGAAATGAGAAAATTCCAGTCCACTTGGTAGACGGGTAGGTGATTGCCCAGGCCCCATCCCCAGCCCTGGCTGGTAGGAGAAATTAGGAGAGGAGGCCTGGGAGAGAGGCAGCATGCCCCCCCACCCCTCCTTGTAAAAGCCAAAATCAATTTGATTTTAAGTGATTTTCAACTGATTTTTAAAAGCAATGGTGTGGAACTTATGTGTAAGGTTAAAAGGCTTCCGTTTTATTCCCTGCAGACTAAAGCAAGGCATATTCCCTCTACCACCAACACACATTTTATTCAATTTGTTCCTCAAACCACCAGGAGCTTTTCCAAGCCCCTTAGTCAATTGGGCTCAACTACTAGCAGGGCAAGGCAAAGTAATCTAGGCTAGCTGTTTAGGGGGTCAGAGGGCTAGGGGAGGGGGGAATATTTACTGACATCTTAATAGAAAGGTCTTCTAATCCAATCTTTTAATCGTTACAGATGAGGAAACTGAGGTTCATAGAGGGGTAACTCCCCTCCAAGAGAAGGGAGTTAGTGTCTAGTTTTAGATCATTCAAGCTGCCCTGGACCCTTCTTTAATGAATTCTCATGCCACGATAATGTAGAATTTCACCCTTCTCGCTTCTTTCTCCTCTCTCTCCCACTCCCACCATTTTTACTTTTTCAATCTTGAGCACCTGATACGAAAGCGTAAAAAAGTAGGTTTTGACTGTGTTCTCCAACTTCAACTCTCTCTTTTATTTAGGTCAGGTAATCAACATTTATGGAGTTCCAGATATCACTTACAAAGCACAACAGAGTTTGCTCCTGAGTAGGTAGATAAGTTATACAGAGGAATGTACCCATAATCAGGACTGGTTTTATGTAACCACTTATGTGAGGGACTTGAAAGAGCTTTGGACAAAGTTTCCTGGACTAAAAACATCTACCCTCACTAATTGACACTATACCTGGGATTCCCACCATTTATTCTGTGACATTTATTCTGTGAGTGTATTTTCTGTGCCTTTCTGAGTATAGGCTGAGTTAGAAGGGGAGGCCAATAAGGGAAAAGTCCTCACTCTTTTCTCTGGCTCCCACCTTTGGAATGTTAGGAATTCATTCATTGTATGTTTCACCTCTTCTCCTTAGACAATTCTTAATCTTTGGTCACTACTCTTAACTCTACCCTAGCAGAGAGCATGCCTGGAGTGAGGAAGGAGTAAATAAGGTCATATGCCTTACTAGCCTCGCCCTGTCTCAGGCAACAAATATGGCACAGACTAATTTTTAGCTTATATCAAATCTTGGCTTCAATTTAGTTCTGTCTTTTTGGAAATGAACAAAAAATTACTAATAAATCAAAACCCCAAGATTCTCTCTCATTTTTATCTCAGAGCCCCCAGTCATGAGAAAAGTTGGCTCTTTGGAGATCTGAGTATGGGTCCTAATTCTTTCTATATACCAGGTCACAAACATTATTCCTCTTTGCTCTATATGCAAACAAGGCAACATTTGTATCAACAGCAATTAGAATGATTGGTCTTATCTAACCAGCAAAAATAAACCTCTGACTACTCTTAACCAGAAATTATAAAAACAATCTTGGAGAATAGAATAAGTTTTTGCCCTACTTGGGCAGAAAGGGGGAGAAAGACAGAGGATACTGTACTGGAGTGCTTATTCTCCCAAATGGAAAATTAGCAGCCCTAATCTGGTCCCTAAAAGTGGCTAAATCTATAGTTCACAGGGCTTCAGCAGTGCAACTTCATGGGGTACTGTGTCTCAAAGCTTGAATACTCAGCCTAGTCTCTCATTCTAGCTACCATACTATTTCTTCCACCAAAATGAATGTTGATGCTGCTGCCATTTCTATAGTCCTTCCTATCACTGATTCAATGCTCCATTCAAATACTGCCAGTGCTGTGCAAATCTGTCCCTCCTTTCTCATTTACACAGCTGTGTCTGCCTCAGAATTCATGATATTCTCAGTCTCTTTTGGGAGTGGGAATGTTTTCAAAGCCTATTGTAAATATGATCTCATTTGATCTATGGGATAGTTCTGGGATATAGATGCTATTATTATCCCCATTTTACAGATGAGGAAACTGAGGCAGAGTTTAAATGATTTTCCCAAGATCATAGAGATAGTAACTGAGGTTTCATTTGAGCTCTGATCTTCCTGACTCCAGACTCAGTGCTCTATCCACATGAGCCCTAGCTACCCCTGGATAGTACTGAAAAAGATAGGTTGACTTGCCCAGAGTCACATAATTCAAAAGTGTCTGAGGTCAAATTTGAATTCTAGTCTTCCTAATTCCAGACCCAGTGCTCTATTCATTGTGCTCCCTAGCTGCCCAACATTTTTGAACATTTCTCCACAAGGAACATTCTCAAAAGCTTATTAAAATTCTTTTGCATAGTAGGGATTTATTTGGTCTTCCTGAGTCCCCTATTCAAATATCTTTGCTACTGTTGGAAGAATAGTGAGTTAGTCCATCCTTTATCATAACTATTTACAGTTATCCAAGACTAGTGGTTTATCTGTTCATTCCCTTTGTCCTAGCTATCTCACTACTGGGAATATACTTCAATGACAGAAACAAAGTTCCAATATGCATCAAAATGTTCAATGCATCACCTTTTATGGGAGCAGAGAACTAGGAACCAAGTGGGTGTCCATCAGTTTGGGGAATGCCTGAACAAACATCTATGAACAGAATGGAATGATATCACTCAGGAAAAGAAATAATGAAAATGATAAATTCAGAGAAACATGGGAAGATTTGTATGAACTGATGTAGTGACATGAGCAGAGAACCAGGAGAACAATGCCCACAGTGATTAGGACATTGCAAATCATAAACTCACTAAAAGGAAGCCAGATTGTGAGTAGATGAAAATTTAATAAATTGAGAGAAAGAAGAAATAATACAATAGATTTCTCTCCTCTCAGTGGAAAGGAGGGGGACTATGCTGCAGAATGTATTGCCAGAAATAGTTACTATATTGGTAGTTTTAGTTTAATTGCTTCCTTTGTTATAAGGGAGGATTCAGTTTCAGGGGGTTGGAATGCGGATCATATCTAGAAATGATAGATATAAAAGCAAAAGACATCAGAAAGATGTCTTAAAAATAAAATTGATACATTAATGTAAATAGTACCTATAGTTGGTATCTGGTACCCTTTAGGAGGAATGGTTGTAAGGGAGCACTTAGAACTTGGTTAGATATCAAAGACACCAAAATCATCTGTTGCATTCTGGGCCATCATCATCATCTTTATTTTTATCTTGCAACAGATCTTTGATGACTCTGGAAGCCAATGACTGTGCAACTGCCTCATTTAAATCCAATTCATACTCAATTCAAGACATCATCACCCTGTGATATCATTGGTCCTCTTTGAAAATGAAGGACAAACAACAAGAACAGAGAGCAAGGATCTACAGGCGAGAGATTAGGATGTAATAGTGAAGTGGGCCATGATGCTGAATGGGGAAGGGTGGCAGTACTCCCAAAGGGATTCCACTGACCACCATTGTCCCAAGATACAGCTCTGTCACACTATTGTAAAGCTAGAAAGGATATTATGTGTATCTGCCAAGCATAGTGTTGGACCTGGGGTCAGGAAAGACCTGAATTCAGATCTTACCTTTGTCATTGCCTTTGTGACTATTGGGGCAATTATGGATAGAGTGAAGGATCTGGAGTCAATAAGACCCATCTTCTTGAGTTCAAATCTGGCCTCAGGCACTTACACACCCTGTGACTCCGGGCAAACCACTTAACCCATATGCTTCAGTTTCCTCATCTGAAAAATTAACCAGACAAAGAAGTGGTGTACCACTCTGTTATTTTTGCCAAGAAAACCCTAGATGGGATCACCAAGAGTCAGACACAACTGAAATGATTCAACAACAACAAATTTTGACTCAGGGTAAGTTATTTAACCTCTCTGTTTCATGTATAAAATAGGGATAATAATAATTGTAATACTTCCCTCATTGAGTTACCTCTCACCTCTTGGCAGAGAAGTGGTTGAATACAGGTACAGAATAAGGTATGGTCAAATGTTGAATAGTTTTGCTTAATTATATTTCTTACATGGCAGGATTATACTGGAGGGAGTGGGTAGATCAGAGAAGAATGGTCATGGAAAAATGACATCAATAAAAGGGCAAAGATCAGATCTTTGATTCATTTCATTAGTACAGGGAATCAACCAATTCAGGACATCACCTTCTTTGAAACTAATTGTCTTACACAATTTTCTAGGATAGTGAAACCTAGATAACTTGTGGAATTACCTAGTAACTAGTGATTATAGCCTTCCCCTCTAAGGCAATTAGTAAGTCACTAGTATTAGTTGGTGATTTACCCAAGGACACAGTCCTGGACAGGATTGAACCCAGGTCTTTGACCACAAAATATCAAATAGAGCACTTTATAAACTTGAAAGCCTTTCTTGGTCCTCCACAATCTCCATGCCTTCCCTCTAAGATGGTCTCTAATAGCATTTACTTCCCAGGGTTGTTGTGGGGATCAAATGAGATAATATTGGAAAGTACTTTATATAATGCTTGATACATAGTAAGTACTATGAAAATATTAGATATTGTTGTTATCCTGGATACGTCTCCTTTATACATAGTTTTTCACATGTTATAGCCCTATTAGACTGTGAGTTCTTTGAGAGCAAGAAGTCTTTCTTTATATTCCCAGGACTGAGCATAGTGCCTGGCCCATAGTAGGAGCTTAACAAATACCTGTTAACCAGCTGACTAACACCATGTAAGTGTCATTTATTATACTTATGCCTCCTAATGTCTGGCCTAGTGAAGACAACCATTGGTTGCACAGGACCAGAGTTAGAAAGACTGGGGGTAGGAATTCATAATTTATGTACCTCTCCAAAGTTGTGTCCAACTCCTACCTGGCTCGCCAAAACTATAATAGTGGGATTTTGGTAGGGGAATGAACAAGAAGGAAACATATAAAACTCAGGTTTATTTTTTGGGATAGGGAAGAAGGAAAAGGGGTAAAGAGAATTATTACAATTAATCTTAAACCCTAATTTCTATAAACCTATTCTTAACCTAACTTATATAAGCTAAAACAATAAGTTTCCCCAACACCAAATCTCACAAGTGGAGTCCAATCAAATGTGCCAGGATCTTCAGATGAAAATTGTCCAAAGCAGGTCCAGTGGAGAAGTGGGTCTTCAGTTCTCTGTTCTAGCTGCCAGTAGCCAGTTCAAAAGATTCCTCTCTTCAGCTGGTATCATCAAGGCTAGAAACCTGTTGTCAAACCTCCAAACCTAAGGTCCTTCAGGAGAGAAATGTCAAGACTGTTGGGACCTTAGAATCTTTACCCAAATCTTGACCCTTAGGCTCCCATGTGACTCTGTGTTACATGCTCCTGTCAATCTCTCTAACATTTGCATTACACAGTTTTTTGCAAACATCCTCTTCCTATTACATCCCATTTGGGATTTTCTTGGCAAAAATATGGAGTGGTTTGCCATCTTTCTCCAGCTCATTTGAAGATGAGGAAACTGAGATAAACAAAGTTAAGTGACTTTCCCAGGGTCCCACAGAATCTGAGGTCAGATTTGAACTCAGGAACCTGAGTCTGCCGGACTCCAGGCCAGGCACTCTATCTACTGTGCCACCAAATCTCAACATTTATTTCTGTGCCCACATTCTTCCTGCTTTTATGGGTATCCAAAAATATGAATCTTTATCTCTGAGCATTCTCAACTCTTCAGTATGAATAGGTAACCCTTCTAAGTGTGGTTTCAAATTCAGGAGACAAAGCTCCTACCCTCAGTCAAGTCAGGGAAAGCAATTCAGCAGACTTCAGTTTTCATAAACTCAAGGATCAGTCCCTCCTCCCCCTGAACATACACATATTATCTCCAGCCCCCATACACTCTTAAGCAAATCTGGTCCATCTACATCAGATTGTTAACTCCCTAAAGGCAATGATCAAGTCTCTCCTATCTAACTGGGAGTTATTGGACAGGAAGGACTATATCTCTTCTCCTTTCCCCCCTCCAAACCAGTACCTCCCAGAAGGTTGATCACTGCCCCTCTTCTTCTATCACTTTCTTGGACCCAATCTTGGGCTCTGTCTGAAGGGATTGGGAATACAGAGAAAGAAGGAGAGATAGTCCGCCCTCTCCACCCTCTCCACCTTCTGGGGAGGTGTCTAAGATTGCATGCACATCCCGACCTCTGGCATTCCCAACTACATCCTTGAGAAAGATACTGAAGTACATAAAAAAGGGGGTGGGGTGGGTAGTGGGGGGTGGTGGTGATAAGGAGCAGGAGGAAACATTGCCCAAAACCCTGGCTGTCAGATCAAATACTCCTCAGCTTTATCACCATTATTTTTAGTGAGATTTTGCATTATGGTACCTTGAGTTCTAAATTAAATGTCAAATATAATTTGGCACTACAAAGAATGAATTATGTGACTGCCCTTAGAAGAAAGCATTGAGTTCAGTCCTGGGTGTGAAATTGGTATCTGCCTTATAGGGAAGGGAGCACCCCCCAATGCAAACTAATTGATTAGGAGCTGATGCTGGAGGCAAACTGCTAATTCAGTGTGATTCCTGTCTTGGAGCCCTCTGGCACCTAGATGAAAAAGGGGGGTGCTATCACTTAAGAGAAGGGGGTAATGAGAAATCATTTCCATGGGCTGCCCCTGGACTTTAGGCATCTTAGAGTCCCTTCTCCTACCCCTATTCCCCCCAGAACCATGCCTACATCTGTCTGACTTCAGGGGGTTGGGATGGGCGGCAGGGGGGGGGGTATTAGGGGGGGAACACATCTGGCCCATGTCATTCTCTCTCCTTTAAAGAAAAGGGAAGTATTTCCCGTAGTGGGAGGGTGGGAGGAGGAGGGCGTAATGAGGGAAAGGCTGCATTTGTCTCCAAACTTGATGACAAAGTGCCAATTCAGAACATTAGAGGAGAGAGAGCATCCTCCCAGATGGAGGACAAACTCAGACCTCAGAAAGCCAAGCCTCCTCTCTCAGGCCTCCATGGGGGCCCAGACTCATTCCCCCCAGGGATGGAGAGGGAGGCTGGGGGGTGGGATGGGGGTGGGAGAGATTGTAGATAGCATCAGGGAGGGAGAGCGGACATGTGTGTCAAAAACCATCCGTGGAATAAACAGTTCTGGCACTGGGGGCTCAGAGCAGTCTGGGTTTAATTTTCAGGTCAGTCCAAGGAGTGTTAGAAGGAGGGGAAGGGAGGAAGAAGAAGGAGAAGAAGAAGAAGAAAAGAGCTAAGTTGAAGTTCTAATGTAGTCAGGCTGGAATCTGTCACTCAGCTTCCAGCATGCTGATGACTCAGGGCAGTTTCAGCTGTAAGCAGACCATGATTTATGGACACTGAGTGAACTCCTGCGGCAAAAACCAGCCATGAGATCAGAGCAGCAATAGGGCCTTTTTTTGGCAGGAGACAGGGCCTGCATTTTTCTCATTCATGCCAAACTGCTTTGCACGGCAATTAGCTCTGTCCTCATTTAGTCTCCAGTCCCAAAGGGTAATGAAAGTCATATATCATCTTCAAGGCTGCTAATTATCGAGCTCAGTTACAGGTAGGCTTTGTAACTGTGAGAAGGGCCTGTCGACTTGATATTTATTACTCTTCCAATAAGTAAGCAAGGGAGGGGGTGATGGGAGGGGGATGAAGGGTTGGAGGGGGGGCAGGAAAAAAAACTTTCTTGAAAGGCTGCCCAAACCCCAAGCTCTGAGATCTCTGACATACCTTCTGCAAATGTGCTAGTCAGAGGGGAAACGTCTTTATTCCACTGAACCATTTTTCAGGCTGTAACTAAACATTCCTCAAGAACAGAGAGCATGGTGTTTGCACCAGGAAAGGAGGCATATTGAGGGGACTGGCCTGACCTTCGCTCATGTGGGCATGGGCAGAGGGAGTTTGGGTAGGAAGAGAGGAGGGGGGGGTCCGGAGATAGACAGAAAAAGAAAGAACTGGAAGCTGGTCATGAAAATCTTCATTTTCCTGACTGCCTGGTATTCCCCCGTCTTTCCTTGGCCATGTGTGGATGTGTTTTAGGATGTATGTACAGGATTTGTATAAGTGTAATTATATCGATGTAGATGGTAATAATTGCCTCTTATAGCATTAAGTTGACCAGAATACTTGAGAAGCTATTTATTTCTGGGAAGAAGCTTTGTTTTTAATTTATCTATCCTACCACTGGATAGTGGTTTCTCAGTTCATGGTAGGCTTTCCAGTGGTCTTTCCATTGACTTGGGAGAGATAGTAGTTTATTTTTCTACTCCATTATGCTTAAAAAAATACTAAAAGAAACTAAACCTTAACAAGTATGACTCACCTTTTAAAAAAAAAGACATATAATGAGAGCAAGATTTCAAGGAATACAAATGCTTATCTACATATAATTATAGAATAATAAAAGTTCAGAGTTGGAAGAAACTTCAGTAGCCATCTAGTCAAACACATACTGAAAAATAATTCCTTCTCCCCCCCCTCATTGATTCACGATTTTATTCTTTTTTTTGCATTATATAGTTTATTATTATGAAAAATAATTCCTTCTATGGCATGCCCATCATTGAGTTTTTTCTCAAAGTTTTTTCTCAAAGACCTCCAGGGAGGGGAAACGTCCAACCTTCTGAGGTAGGTCTTTCTACTTTTTTTTTTTAATCTTTCTCTTCTGTCTTAGAATCAATACTGTTTATTGGTTCTAAGGCAGAAGAGCCATAAGGGCTAGGCAGTGGAGTGACTTGTCCAGGGTCACTTAGCTAGAAAGTATCTGAGGCTAGGTTTGAACACAGAACCTTCTGTCTCTAGCCCTGAACTCTTTCTACTTTTGATAGTTCTATTTATTTTATTTAGGTTTTCTATTTATTTCTATTGCTTCTATTTTATATATGTTTTTCTCATTTATTTTTATTTTTTCTCATTTTCTCATTTATTTTATATATTCTTATATATTTTATATTAAAACCCAAGTCTGTATCTTTGCTTCTTCCATTCATAGCTCCTACATCTATCTAGAGAACAGGTTTAATCCCTCTTCCATCTAATAGTCCTTCAAATATTCAAAAATATTAATCATGCCTCCCATGAGACGTTTCTTCTCCTGATTAAACATCCACTACTTCCTTCAACGAATCCTCATATGGCATTCCCCTTTGCCATCCCAGATGCCCTTCTCTAGATGGCCTTCCTAAATTATGGTACCCAGAATTAAATACAATGCTTCAGATGTTGTCTAAGCAAGATCATCATGGAGTCAAATCTCAGCTTTTCTTCTAGGCTGAAAACAATTCCTTCCATTGATAATAAATATGAATAAAACCTTCCTGAATATGTATATGACTCTGGTCATTCTAACTATTTAGTTCTGGTGTGTGGCAATCCCTTTGATCCCCAGTCTGGTGAAGGAGCCCTACCTGTTAACATGCTAACCAAAGAGAAGGCATTAAGTTGTCCTCTTATAATTGCCTTTCAGGATTCTGAATTCTTATATCCCTTCTCTATGATGGTAGAAATTGAAAGGAAAATTGGCTGGTGTGAAACCTCATGATTATTTTTTTTCCAATAAAAGGGTAATATGAAGAACAATGAAAAAGGCGCTGCAAAATCTGGGTTCTGGATACAGAGACATGCCTAGATGTATGAAAAAGAACTGGATGATGGTATACTCTGTATACTCAGTATAAGCTCCTGTGTTTTTATTCTTGTTGAGTCATTTTCAGTTCAGTTGTTAAGTTCTTTGGAACCCTATTTGGAGTTTTCTTGGCAAAGACATTGGAGTGGTTTGCCATTTCCTTCTCTGGCTCCTTTTATAGATGAGGAAACTGAGGCAAACAGGGTCAAGTGACTAGTCCAGGGTCACACAGTTAGTGTATGAGGCTAGATTTGAATTCAGGAAAATGAGTTCTTGATTCTATTAAACTACATTAATAGAAGTAGAGCCCTCAGAGAGAGAAAAGGTTGTGATCCCATTGTACTCTGCTCCAGCTAGACCCCCAAATTTGTGCCAGTTCTGAGAATAACCTTTTAGAAGGGTCCACAGTCAGAGGAGGGTGGCCAAGATAGAGAGAAGACTGGAAAACACACTATATGTAGGATCAAAGATCCTCAGAGGTCACCAAGTCTAACCACCTCATTTTACTGAGGAGGAAACTGAGATTTAGGGAGGTTAAGTGAGTCACCCAGAGTCATAGACAGGGTTGGTTGAAGGATAGAGAGATGTTTAGCCTGGAAAAGAAAAGACTCAGAAGGAGGAAAATTATAGCTGTTTTTAAATATTTAAAGGGTTGGCATGTAGAAGAAGAATTAGACTTTTTCTACTTGGCCCTAGAAGGCAGAATTAGGAGCAGTGAAGAGACATTAAAGGCAAATTTTAGCTCTAGTAATTAGAGTTGTCTACAAATGGAATATAAACTTTCACAAGGTAGTGAGTTTCCCGTTACTAAAAGTGTTCAGATAACCAGTGTTGAAGGATATCACAAGAATATTCATGCTTCAGGACTAGAGAACTTTCAGGGGTCTTTCCCACACTATGCTTTGGTGAGCCTATCATAGAGTGGTCAGGACTCTGTCACAAGGGAATTGGGTCATCTTGAGCTTGGTATTTAATCTTCCTTATGCAGAACTAGTCATACTCTTTTCTGCTCAGAAATCATGAAAACTTCTTTGCCTGGCATTCAAGGCTCTCTATAATCTGTATCTACCTTATTTGACTAATTTTTTTGCAGTGGATGGTGTTTTGGGTATGAAGTCAGGAAGACCTGAGTTCTAATGTGGACTCAGACACTAGCCGTGTGACCTGGGGAAAGCCACTTACACACCATCTGGCTCAGTTTCCACAATTGTAAAATAAGGATAATAATAGCACCCGACTCCCAATGTAAAGATTAAATTAAATATTTGGAAAGCACTTAGCACAGTGCCTGGCATATAGTAGGCAGTTTAATAAACACTTGTTTCTTTCCTTCATCCCTCCCTCCCTTCCTTCCCTTCTTCTTCCCTCCCTCCCTTCCTTCCCTTCTTCTTCCCTCCCTCCCTTCCTTCCCTTCTTTCCTCACTCCCTCCTTCCCTTCCTTCCCTTCTTCCCTCCTTCCCTTCCTTCCCTTCTTCCCTCCTTCCCTTCCTTCCCTTCTTCTCTCCCTCCCTTCCTTCCCTTCTTCCCTCCCTCCCTCCCTTACCTTCCCTTCTTCCCTCCCTCTCTCCTTTCCCTTCTTCCCTTTCTTCCTTCCTTCCTCCCCCTTCCCTTCCCTTCTTCCTTCCCTCCCTCCCTTTCCTTCTTCCCTCCCTCTCTCCTTTCCCTTCCTTCCTTTCCTTCCCTTCCTTCCTTTCCTTCCCTTCCTTCCCTTCCTTCCTTCCTTCCCTTGCTCCTTCCTTCCTTCCTTCCTTCCTTCCTTCCTTCCTTCCTTCCTTCCTTCCTTCCTTCCTTCCCTCACTCCTTCCTTCCCTCACTCCTTCCTTCCCTCACTCCTTCCTTCCCTCGATCCTTCCTTCCCTCGCTCCTTCCTTCCCTTGCTCCTTCCTTCCCTTGCTCCTTCCTTTCTTCCTTCCTTCCTTCCTTCCTTCCTTCCTTCCTTCCTTCCTTCCTTCCTTCCTTCCTTCCTTCCTTCCTTCCTTCCTTCCTTCCTTCCTTCCTTCCTTCCTTCCTTCCTTCCTTCCTTCCTTCCTTCCTTCCACTAAGTGGCACAATGGATAGATTGCTTAACTTGAAGTTAGGAAGCCAGGAGTTCTGATCCTATCTCAGATATTTCCTTGCTGTGTGAACTTGGGCAAAACAGTCAATCTCTATTGTCTTCAATTTCCTCATCTGTAAAATGGGAATAATAGTTGCACCTACCTTTCAAGGTTGTTGGTGATCAAGGTGAGGATCAGTCGAGGTAGCATAAATAAAACTCTTTGCAAACCTTAAGGTACCACATACATGGTAGCTATTCTTCTGATTACTCTGTGCTCCAGCTAAATTGGACTCCTTCCAGTGGCTTCCAGTCTCAGCCTTTAAAGTAGTATTTATAATTTTCATTTAATTATCTCTTTTCAACTATCATACAAACAAGATTAGTTATGATCTCAAGGGTCAGGCTATGGAACAGAATAATAAAAACAACTAAGATTGGCGTTCCAGTTTGCTCTGACTTCTGTCCTCATTGTGGGGAGAAGCTGGGGGTTCTCATAGCTACCCCCTCCTTCTGCCTACCCAGCTCACCCCGACTCTGACTACCACAGATGACCAAGAAAGCTGGTGTCCAGGCTCCTCTTCTGGGCAGAGGTGTCAGTGCTTAGTGAGGAATGCCTTGTTCTTTCCAGAAATGAGGATAGAAGGGCTCCCTTCTGCTTTATCTCCCCACAGCCTCCATTGTAACATGTTATTACACCATTTGACAGATGAGGAAACTGAGGCTAAGGGAGGTTAATTAAATTTCCTAGAGTAAAATAGCTAGTAAGTATCTAAGGCAGGATTCAAACTTGGAACTTCCTGGCTCTTAAGTCCAACATTGTGCTACCTAGGTGCTTAAGGATTAGGAAAAGAAGGATCAGTCAGTAAGTAAAGGACATTTATCAAGTTTTTCTATGTGCCAAATAGGGTGCTAAGCCCTGGGGATGTACAAAGGCAGAAACCACCCTCATGGACCTCACATTTGGAGGGGAAGACAACATACGAATAACTGGTTATATATAAGATTTATTCAGTGGGATAGGATTCTCTAGGATGATGGATTTCCCTTCACCAGGCCTCTTCAAGCAGATGCTAGATAACCACTTGTCAGGCACATTGCCGAATTCCTTTTGCTTTCAGGTTGAACTAAATGATCTTTGACTGAGAGACAGCTAGGTGGCAAGGTAGATAGATCATTTAGCCTAGAGTCAGGAATACCCAAGTTCAAATCTGACTTTAGACATTTACTAGCTATGTGTCCCTTGGCAAATCACTTAACCTTTGCCTGCCTCAGTTTCCTCAGCTGTAAAATGAGGGTAATACTAGAACCTTCCTCTCAGGGTTGTTGGGAGGATCGGATGAGATGATATTGGTCTAGCACTTTAGCACAATGCCAACTACATAGTAAAATATATATTTCCTTTCTTTCTGTTGAGGGCCCTTCTGATTCTAAAATTCTGTGATTCTATGGGTAATAGAAATAGTGCAGAATGTGGAGTCAGATACTTGCCTATGTGGGGATTTACTACCTGGATAACTAAAGCACTTAAGCTTCCTGCCTATTTGGGTCTCTGGACTAATTACCCTTTTGGTCCAAATAACACTGACATTACAACCAACTCTTTTGAACACAAGATTGGTATTCTGGTCCAGATTTGGGAAATCTTGAATTCAATTCTCCTTTGATCTTCAAAAGTAAGATGGGTTTTGAAAAAGATGAAATGTAATTAGGATAACTGTGCCTTTGGGTTAAAAACAACAACCCCCCAAGAATACAATGATGAAGATGTGGCTGGCCATTGGTTCGTGTGAAAGCAATGTTGTGGTTTAGTAGAATCCAAGCTCCAGATGAGTCAATAATGTGACATTGTAGACAAAAAAGGCATTCCACATGGGAGAGGCATTGTGAGGAGAATGAGGCCAGTATCATTCCAAGGCTCTGCCTTCATTAGACCTCATCTGGAGCACCATGTTTAGTTCTGGGCCTCACATTAAGGAAAGAAATGGACAAGTTGGAGGATGTTCACAAGAAGGCACCAGGATGTTGAGAGGTCTGGAAAACATGTCATTGAAGGATCAGTAGAAGAAACTGGGAATGTTTCATCTGGAGATGGGAAGAATTAGAGGAACCATGGCGAATGCTGCCTTCAAGAATTTGATGAAATGTCAGGTCAAAGAAGGATAAGATTTATTCTGCTTGGCTTCTAAGAACTGAAGTCACAGAGAAGCAGATTTAAGCTGGATGTAAGGAAAACCTTCCTACCACTTGGAGCTGTCCCAAAGTAGAATGAACTGCCATAGGAGGAAGAGAGTTCCTCCTTGTCCAAGCTCTTCAGTAGGGGGCTGGTTAACCACTTGTTGGTGATACAACTTGTTGGTTGTACAGGGAATCCTTGTATTGTAATCAGGTATGGGTTGGACCAAATGGCTTTTGGAGGTCCCTTCCAACTCTGTCAGAGTTTCCATGAAATCAAATCTTCCTATTTTTCTCCTCTGTCAACCCTGAGACTTAGGCCCATCACTCCACCTTAACCCATCCTGTATATTCTGTTCTTCCTTTTGACTTTTGTGAGAATGAAGGTTCCTCAAGGGCTTTGTTTCTTGACCTGTTTTCTAAACCCACCATCTTGGATCCATCAACTTCTCTACTTACTCTTCTCTTCCTTTCCCCTTTCCAGGTCCTTTCATCACTCCTCCTTCTCTGTTTTTTTCTGATTCTCTCTCTCTCTCTCTCTCTCTCTCTCTCTCTCTCTCTCTCTCTCTCTCTCTCTCTCATTCTTCCCTGTGTTTCTCAGCATCTCATTTCTTGCCTGAAAATGGCCCATATATGGTTATTTCCAGTCCCAAATATAAGCACTATGGATATAAGCATGTTTACACAATTCTCACAGTTTCTGTTACATGGTTACATCATTATGGTTAAATAATTCTCTAAATTTTCAAGCCATCTTCACTGACTATTCCACTTTTAACCCAAGATCCCATATTTAGAGAGGTAAAATTGTGTTGTGGAAAGAATTGGACTTGGAGGAGGGAGAGACCAGTGTTTGAAATTTGGCTCTGACACTGTCAGCATGATCATGAGAATCATATGATTCTCAATGAGAGAAAAATAATTTAGTCTCTCTAGGCCTCAGTTTCTTTATCTGTAAAATAGGAATGATAATACTTGTACAATCTGTCTCACAAAGCTGATTTAAGAGAAGAGCTTTTTCCTCAAAACTAAATAAATGAAATATTATTACTATTATTATTATCTTTGAACTTTGATAATTCTAGCATTTTATTTGGAATTTCTCCCCCAAAATTCACTGCATTTTATTAGAGAGAGCGACATCTGTAATGAAGTGGTGGAGAAGACAGAGATGTAAAGAAGTTTTCAGAAATTTTGAAGCCATGGTGGCAGAGGGAATTATTGTGTTTTTAAAGTGAATGATGTAAATAATTTGAAAAAAAAAAGGAAAATTTCAATGAAAACTCCTTTTCCTTTTTCCCATGAGGGAAGAGGGAGAAATGCTCAGGAAAAACATCCCCCCCCTTCTAGTTTCTCTTCTGCCCCCTGGAAGGCTTGCATATTTCAGTACCCAGGGAGATTATTTTCCTGTTTGTCTTTTGGTGAGAAAGGGAGCTATAATGACCTCTATCCCTTGTCTTGATCTTCTGGGGACTTGTTTGGTTAGGTCAGGGGAGGGCACCCTGATTACACTGAAAAATCAGTCTCTCTACCCTCACAGTGAGTTAGACTGACTGTTATTAATTCTCTTGAGCTAGGGGTTAGAGAAAAGGTGAGGGCAGGCTGGCCAGGATCATTCAATCAACAAACATTTATTAAGCACCTACTATGTGTCAGACACTGTGCAAGGGGAATGGAGAAGTAGAGAGCAAGGCAAGCACAGACTTTACCTCATTCTTCAATAAAATGTGGCTCCTACATTTCTCTTATCATTTATTATGGTGGGGCAAAGATGCCACTGAGTCAGGCAGGGAGGTTATTAAAAAGAAGGGCTCAGTCTTTATATGTTGTGGGGAAACAAATTTGTAGACTAGGGAAGGTGGAGGGGAGGTCTGATATAATAATATAGGTAAATTATTTCATGCCTGTAGGATTCAGTGAACTCTCCCAACAGGGTCTCCTATACCCCACTGCAGTCCTGGGAAAGAATGTGTCTGTATAGGCTTGGGGAGAATAAAAGAAACTTCATTCCTATTTCACAGAAATATTAACCGAGGATTCAGGAATCATAGCATCTAAAATATCTAATTAAACATCTCATCTAAGACAAGAACCTTCTCTATAACATTGATGACACATAACCATCCAACCTCTTCTATTGTTGAGTAGCTCCAGTTTTAAGAAAGTTCTCTGTCTCTCTCTGTCTCTTGTCTCTTCTCTCTCTCTCTCCCCTCTCTATCTGTTTGTCTGTCTCTCTCTCCCTTTATTTTTCCTTCTCCCCTCTCTGTCTCTCTCTCTTCTCTGTCTCTCTTTCTCCCTCTCTCTCTCCTTCCCTCCCTCCTCTCCCCTCTCTGTTTGTCTGTCTGTCTCTGCCCCCCCTTTCTTTCTCCTTATCCCCTCTCTATCTGCCTGTCTCTCTTTCTCCCTCCTTCTCTCTCTTCTTCCCTCCCTCCCCCTCTCCCCTCTCTGTCTCTCTCTCTTCCTTTTCTTTCTCCTTCTCCCCTCTCTGTCTGTCTCTCTCTCTTCCTCTCTGTCGCTCTGTTTGTCTGTCTCTCTTTCTCCCTCCCTCTTTCTATCCCTGCCCCTCCCCATAGGATTATAAGGTTTAAAGCTGGAAGGGTCACAAAAACAAAAGATCATCATATCCAACTCCTTCCTTTTATGGATGAGGAAACCAACGCCACAGAGATGACTTGCCCAAGGTCACACAAATATCACAGAATCTCAGAGAGGGAAGCATCCTCAGAGGCCAGCTCATCTAACTTTTGCCTGATAGGGAAGGTAGTATATAGAAAAGCAGTATTTAAATCCAGATCTAGTGCTCTTTCTACTAAACCAGGGTTCTTAACCTGGGCTTTGTGAACTTGTCCAGTACTTAATACAATGTCTGGCACCTAGTAGGTGCTTTAATAAATGGTATTTTTTTCTTGCCCCAATATTTTGACAGTTACATTTCAATATAATTGTCTTCCTTTGTAATCCCTATGTATTTTCTCTTAATTAATTTGGATATATTATTCTTTTTGCCCTTGGGAAATAGGGTTAAGTGATTTGCCCAGGGTCACACGGCTAGTGTCTGAGGCCAGATTCAAACTCAAGGAGAAGACTCCAACTGACTCCAGGACTATCATTCTAGCCATTGCACCACCTAGTTGCCCTCTGAAGATATTATTCTAAGTAGTCCCTAGGCTTTACTAGACTGTCAGTGGAGTTCAGGACTCCAAAAAAGATTAAGAACTCCTGTCTTCCACCATGATGCTGCCCTCTACTTGAACTGTACATCCCTCTAACTTCCCCCTCTGATCCTAGTTTTGCCTTCTGCAAAACGAGCACAGGAGAAGAAATATTTGTTAAATGAATCAGGTAATTTAGCTCTACTCTGTCTTCTTTATTGACAGCCCTTAAAATATTTGAAGGCTGCCATCACATCTCTTCTCCACGCTAAACATCTCTAGTTCCTTCAACTGGTCCTCAAATGACGAGATTTCCAGACATCTCAGCATCCTAGTTGTCTTCCCGTGGATATACTCCAGCTGTGGTTTGGCTAGCAGCGTATAGGGAGCCCATTATATTCCTTAATCTGAGGCTACTATTAGAGAAACAGCACTTAAAAAAAAAGTAGACCCATCAAGGTGTTGGCTCATTGAGCTTTTGATTATTGCCTACTCTTGGATTTTCATATGAACAGGTGGCAAGTGAGATCCTCCATCCTATATTTGTGCAGGGAAACCACCCCAACCCTCAATCCAAGCAAGTCAGGGTCAGAAAGAAGACAAGAGCCCAGCTCCTCTTGGAGCCAGAGTGGTCCAGAGAATTGGCCTGGATAAGCATAGTAGAGAGCCAACAGGTAGCCAGGGATTGCTCCCCTCCTAGTGCACACATTGGTCATTCTGAGCCAGACAAATAATTAGCTCTAGGCCTGGGCATTTGTTGTGCTGGCTGAGATGTTGAGCTAAATGCTTTCAGACAGAGAGTACAAATGACACGGGTCTCCTGCTTACTCTCCTTGGGGTCAGGAGAAGATGGGGGAAAGGAAAGAAACATTCTGTGGGCTTGGGGGAGTGTGGTCATTTTAAAAGATTATTAGTGAATAGCTGGGGTTTTTCTGGGTCTGCCAGGAATGGGGGACTAAGCCATGGAGGAGATGGGTGATGGAGGGGGGTGGAGAAGGCACACAGAACCAGCCTGCCCCTCAATATAAGGGTATAGGTGTGATCAGCACCAGATGATTTAATTTGATGTGAGGGATGCTTCTATACTGGATTAGTTTAAAGCTGTTCACTAGATTTAGATTTCTTTTCAATTATATTCAAATCAACATCTATTAAGCAACTACTGTTTTCCTTCATTTTAATTTTTTAAACCCTTTATCTTCTCTCTTAAAAATCAATACCGTGTATTGGTTCCAAGACAGAGGAGCAGTAAGGTTTAGGCAATCTCAATCCACTGAGCCACCTAGCTGCCCCCAGCAACTACTATTTTTAATGTGCAATTCTAAGCACTGGATTTCTAAACAATCCAGAAACATTGACTAAGTTCCCACTATGTTCAAATTACTGCATGGGGTAGGATAATAAATACAAGTATAATGACACAAGATTGGGCTCATGGGAGGCCAAGACTTTAGCTCCATGGGTGTATACTAGATTTAATACTAGATTTAATCCTGGGGAAATCTGGCTTCCAAAGAGAAGCAACAGGCTCTTCCTCACACTCACTACTTTCCCCAGGGGAAAATAACTTGAAGGCTTGGTTTGGCTCATATGTGGGGACTCCCCAAGAGAATGGAAAGGAACTCGGTGTATAATGCAGATAAGGTATGGGATGGCTATTTATTTCCTCCCCACAAAAGAAATACTAAAAGACACAAAGATCTCAAAAGTATGCACTGATAAAGACTTCAACATGAATAGTAACTTAGCAACTACCCTCTCAGGAGGCTGATACTTAAAACATCAAAACATGAAGTATTTTTCAGGACTGCCAAATAAGCATTTCATTTTCACTTTAGCTCTCTATCATCTTCCTAATGGTCTATGTGTTCTTGCAAGCTAGGCCAGAGGGGATGAACTCCTCTTTCTGTTGGTGGTCATCTTCTCTTCTAAGAACAACCAGAGAACTCAAAGCAGTGAACCTCTTTGCCATCTACAACTAGAGACAGGACCAAATTAGGGACCCAGGATCTCTTGGCCTCTAACATTCGTAAAGTTGACTCCAAGGCTGGAAACACTGAGCTCAGGATCACTATTTGATCACCTATACAAGGAAACACAAAAGTAAAAGAAGCAACTAAAGATTTTCTATCCTGATTTAAGTCCATTTGCCATTTATGCTGGGGTGAAATGTCTTAATCTACCTTTCATGGAGAGGGGAGAGAGAGAGAGAGAAATAGAGAGACAGACAGACAGACAGACAGACACAGAGAAAGACCTAGAGTTATATATCTAGAGACAAGAAAGAAGAGGGTGGAGTCACTTCTTTGAAGAACTCCAGGGAGCAGCTAGGTGGTTCAATGGATTGAGAACCAGACCTAGAGATGAGAGGTCTTGGATGAAAATGTGACCCCAAATACTCCTTCGCTGTGTGACCCTGAGCAAGTCACTTAACTGCCATTGCCTAACCCTTACACTCTTTTGCCCTGGAACCAAAACCGAGTATTGCTTCTAAGACAGCAGGTAAGGGTTTAAAAAACCCTACAACTCTTAAGCAGTTTCTGCTCTCAGTTCAGTGGCTAATTCTCTTTGCCACAGCTCTGGGGAAGCATTGCTCTCCCCACTCCTACAAGCTATCATTGGTGACCATTAAGTATGTGATCCCAAAATATCAAGTCTTTGCAGATGGGGAGAGAGTGCTAACCTGTTTGTAGTTATACAAAAATGCCACAGTTGTCCCTTGAGGATATCAGAATGTGATTGAAGGAATGGAACCTACCAAATGATACTAAGAAGTGTCAGTTCTATAAGACAGACAGTAAGCACCATAGAATACAGGAGGAAAAAAAAACTCTCACTATGAGCTTGAGAAAAGACATCAAAAAAGAAGGAAAAGTCTACAGAGCTACCAAAATAATTTTCTCAAGGCACAAGTCTGACCATGTCATTCCCTTTGCTCAAAACTTTCAGTGGCTCCCTATTGCTTCTAGGAAAAGATATAAATCTTTCATCCTAGTATTAAAGCTCTCTACCATCTGTCTTAATGGGGATCACAGAAAAATCGAATTGTAGATCAGCATATTTCACATTACTCATCACTTTAAATTCCAGCCAGCTAGGCTTCTAGATGTTCCCCAAGTTCAACATTCCCATCTCCTGCCCTTGTGCATTTGCACATATGGTTTCTGCCTGGAATGCACTCCCCGTCCCCCCCCCCTTCTCTGCCTTTCTAAATTCCTAGTTTCTTTCAAGATTCAGGTTGGGCACTTTCTTCCCTAATCTCCCCAATCATTAATGCCTTTTCTTTTTGTATTACCTTGTATTTAAATCTGAATAAATTATGTTCTCTCCCCCCCCACCTTGTAGAATATAATCTCTTTGAAGGCAGAAACTGTTCTGTTTTTATCTTTGTATCACCTGGCACAGTGCCTAAAACCAGAAGTACTTAATATATGATTGTTGAATAGGATGAGAGGAAGACAACTGAAAATTACAGACTCCCATGAACAAAGCCCTAATGAATTGAAGCTATCTTCATACTTCACTTAGGGTTGCCTGTATGCAACATGCAAATGTATGCAAATTATGATAATTATGATGCAACTAATCAGGCTCTAGCTCTCTTCTTGTTTTCTTTCACCAGTCCACTATTAGGACCCAATCCCTTTACCAGTGGAATGAATGAAAAGCATTTTATTAAAGCATTTACTGGAAATACAAATAGAATAGACAATGACTGCTCTCAGGGAGCTTACATTCTAATGCGTGGGGGTATGGAGGCAATACATACGGAAGGTTTCAGCTGAGGTAGGAGTGGCAAAGCAGATGTTAATGCTTTTTTAAATGTCATTTCTATGGACAAAACCATGTTGATTTCTGATTTGGAACTCTCTGCCAGTAGCCAGGACTTCGTAAGTAAGACATGTCTCTTTCTGGGTCTTTAGGAGCCAAGGCTGAAGTACCCTTTGAAGTATTCATTAGATCACATTTTCACAATTATTACTTCCCAGTATGATGGCTACAAGTACTCATGGAAAGCAGGGCTGGTGGTATTAGGAGAATGGATAAAGGCACTCACTCATCAGGATCTTGTACTTTACTGCCTGATATAATGATGGCAATTGTTAGTGGTGATGAGGAAGGTGGACGCCTTCTCCGTAGTGAGGACTTTCCTCAATGATGACTCTTAGAAGGTGAGGATGAAAGAAGGTCTGGGAGGCTCTTAAATTTGGAGTCTTGGGTTATCCTCACTGGGGTTTGAGGGGAGTGGGTGGTCAAGGGGAAGGTAATGATTTGATTTGTCTACTACATGTCTCTTATGTCTCATACTCATATCTCTCCCTCAAGGTGTCTTATTGCTTCATCTAGGTTGACTAGCCTGCCCCCATAGATTGCCATTGGTAGAGATAACTGGCTTCTTCTCCACAGAAGTTTCTTCCAGAGATGATGGCTTTGGGGGTTGGGCTGGAAGTAAGAATGGTGATGGGGGGGGCACTGCTCTTCCTAAGGGCTCAGGATCCTGGGCTGTGTCCATCAGGATAGAGAGGAAATGGTGGTGGTGATACCTAGTGCATGTTACCAGCTCTTTCTTCCTCTTCCTTTATGAAGAACCTTCCTGCTTTGTTTGACTAACCACCTTTCCACTCTATTCTTAGCTAGAGGGGTGTGGTGTGTGCAGATCCTGAAAGAGTAGAGAGCTTCTCACATGACCTGTTGAAAAGTTATACCACCCCTCAAAGGAGGGATTAATATGTAAGGAGACATCAAGGTTTTATCCTGGCCAGAGTGCAATGCAAAATTTGAGGGGTTTTGTTGCTGACAGATATTCATAATATGAATCAGTAATGCCCTTGACCTTCCCACTTATCTTTTATCCAAACCCAAGTTCATTTGTGTGATAGTGGATGTGAGCTTTGGAACCTCAGGCTCCACATAGCTCCTGTGGGATTTTCTTGCAATCTCTAAAAATGGGTCTTGTTGGCACAGGATCCCCTTGAGAGGGTTAAGGAATTACAAGAAATTTCTAGTCCTAGTTCAGAAGGTTGTCTGGGAACGTGGATTTTGAATCCGATCCAGACACGGGTATTCAAAAGAATAGATTGAATCTTAATCTTGAGAGTGCTCTGGTTTACTTTAGTTAGCCATAGAGCCCTGGATAGTGTGTGCTCAAAGACCTGCCCTAGTCAGGGAGAATCTCCTGGCAACCAGGCATTGCTGGATGGGCTTGGAGAGCAGAAGTCCAGTAGATGGTGATAGAGAGTAATTCAATAGACAGAGAGCCCAGCAGCTAGAGGGAAAAGCCAGTAGAGGGCAGATTATGATGCCCAGCAAGAAGGAACCTTATTTCTTTATAGGGAGACATTGCCAGCCCAGTAACTTTGGTGGCAGGAATCATCCTGCCACCTGTCTTGGTCATGCATGTCCCTTACATCTGTGCCTTTCCCACAAAAGTTCTGAGTATTATACCTCTTTAAACATGTTACTTGTCCATTATGTATACTTACCATGTGTGTTCTCTAGTCACGAATGATCCCTGCATGCATGCCCTCTCACTCTTTACCCCAAAGAGTTAATAGAGAAGAGCATACTTTATATTTATATAGAGGGAATCTTTTCTTCTTAATATTTTATCTGCTGTGTTGTTTGATTAAATATATTTTGTTTTAAACTGATATGTCCTCTGGCTGGCTAATAAAAGTAAATGTATCAGTGGGGGCTCATGAACTATGGTTTTTGAGTAGATGGTGATTCTTAGAATCTTCAAACCTAGGTAGTTTTTCTGCAAGTCCATATATGAGAGGGGCTGCCCCAGGTCTTACAAATACAATCCCTTGAATTTATATATCTCACACTTTGAAAAATAACTTGATGTTCATTCTTACATTAGCCTCATCATTACCTTCCAATTAGAGATTTTCATCTGCATTTTATAGATAAGGAAACTGAGATCCTGAAAAATTGACTTGCCCTAAATTATACAACAAATGAGTAGAACCCAAGACTCTTCATTCCTAGCCTAGACCTCTTTCCCCTATATTAAACTGATAATGTATGAGTAAGAGCGATAAAGATGGGGAACTGTGATGTGTCTACTAAATTATGGAATCCACTTCAGTTTAGTCATGAAGACCCAATTCACTCTTTCAACCTCATCAGAGGGCAGGCCTCTTTTAGACTTTGCGAAGAGGAAGCAGTGAGGAGGTCAGAGGCCTAGAGAGGAACTTAAGGAAAATGAATTTTTCTGGGAGTCAAAAACAGCTGGATCCTGGGGCAAGGGTCACCAGAAAAGGGGGGACTAGTTTTTCCTCAGGGAGAGTCAATAGCTGCCCATCTAATAAACTTTATTAATGAGGAATTCATTTCCCCAAGATGGAAAAGGACAAGATCTTTGTTTCTTTTCTTCTGTATGGTGTTTTTTTTTCCTGTTCAGATAGACCAGAAATAAGATCATGCCAGATAAGTCCAACTGAAAAATAGAGGAAGCAGGAATGACAGATTCACACACACACACACACACACACACACACACACACACACACACACAGAGTCTGAAACTTACCAAGAGACAGATATACACACACATACACATACATACACACCAAAAAGATACATAGAAAGGAAGAAGAGAGGGGAGACAGACAGAGATAGAAGCAGAGAGAGGAAAAAGAAGATGGGAGAGAGGGATGGCAAGAAGGAAGGAAGAGAGAAAGAGAGAGGAATAAAAAGAAGGGAGGGAGAGAGATGGGAGAGGGAGAGAAGAGGAGAAAGGAGGAGAGGAAGACAGAGAGGCAGAGACAGAAAGACAGAGACAGAGAAAGGAGGAAAGGAAGAAAGAGAAAAGAGTAAAACAAGAAGAAATCTACCGAGATAGAGAACATTGGACTTGTAGATCATGGGTTCAAACCCCTCCTTAGACACTTATTAACTGTGTAACTGTGGGAAAGTGGGTCAATCTCCCTGAGCTTCAGTTTCCTTATCTGTAAAATGGGGAAAGTAATAGGACTTTCACCAAAAGATTGTTATAAGGACTGAATGAGATTATGTATGCAGAATGCTTTACTTTACATTATTACATAAATGAGTTATTATAGAGAGAAAATGGAGTAGAATGGGAGAGGGAGACAGAGAGACAGGAAGAAGGGTAAGACAGAAAGAGAAAGGGAGAAAAGAAAGGCAGACAGAAAGAGAAAGGGAGACAAAGAAGAGGGCGAAAGAGGAGAGAAGAGGAGAGGAGAGGGAGACAGAAAGAGAAGGAATGGGGCCAACAGGGAGGAAAGACAAACCCCAAAGGAGAGAGACTCAAGGAGACAGTCACACTGAAACAGGCAGAGAACAGAAAGAGGAAACAGAGACAGAAAGGGAATGGAAAGAGGCCCCAACAGACAGACACAGCGACAGATGAGAGTGAGAGGAGAGAGAGAGAGAGAGAGAGAGAGAGAGAGAGAGAGAGAGAGAGAGAGAGAGAGAGAGAGAGAGAGAGAGAGAGAACAGAGCAAGCTAGAGAGAAAGGTTACTGTGAGTATCAGTGAGGGGGCTAATTGTCAAGGTTATATCTGCACCGATGATTGATGTGAGGCTGGGTTTTCTGTCAGCCTGTCACGGAGCAGGAATGTTTAATGTTCTCATTATTGGTTACGCTGTTGTGTATATTTCTCTGTCAGCACCACGGACCCAGCTGAACTGCCAAAGCAGTTCAAAGCCCTGCAGGTCATTCATCATCCCCCTGACGCTCCAGCAAATGCTCAGCCTCAGCTCAGTGCCAAGGATTTGTTATGACTTGTGAGCCGGCTGACAGACAGGTCTGCTGCAGGAAAGGATCCTTTTTTGTCACTCTGTGCAAACATCAATGCTCCCCTAATGGCCTGGCCACTGGCAGAGGGGCTGGGCAGCCCTGAAGGCCAGACTGGCCAGAGCCACTGGGCTGTCCTCCTCACTTTCCACCACGCAGAAGGGTCACATGCAATCAGGCCGCCATCTGTTGGCCTGCCAGGGACACATGGGAGGTGGGGGGAGAGGGTGGGGATGGAACTGGAATGTCAGAAAGGAAGGCATCATGGCACAGGGGAGCCAGAGTGAGACCACTGACCCTGGAGTGGGTTTCTGAACCTACTTGTGTGACCTTGGACAAGTCACTCCCTGAGTCTCAGTTTACTTCTCTCTAAAATATGGGGATCAAGCCCTAAAACTTGATCTATGATCTAAATCTAGCTCTAAATCTATGATACCATAAGAGAAGGAAAAGAGGAGGCCCTACAAAGCAGGAGGGCACAAAAAATGGGGGTGAGAGGAAGTAGGTCATGGTACTCAAAGATCAAAAATTGAAAAAAAAAAAAGATTCATACTAAATTGAAACCACGTCTTTATCCTGTCCCCAACCCCTCCCCTGGGGTGTCAGCTGGGGCCGGATGGATATCTCTAAAAGTTGTGATGAAAACTGAGACACAAGGGAAGAAAGAGAAACTTGCAAACAGCCAAGGAATACGAGAGAGAGAGAGAGAGAGAGAGAGAGAGAGAGAGAGAGAGAGAGAGAGAGAGAGAGAGAGAGAGAGAGAGAGAGAGGGAGGGGAGGGTTGGGTGGGGGGTGGGGGGAAGGATGGGGACGGGAGAGAATATCAGAGCTTTGTTTCTTTTCCCGGGCCATGACATGATTAATCGTTTTCTTCTGATCTAATTTTGGAACATGAAAAACAGCACATTTGTCTCGAAGAAAAATGATGTGCCGAACTGCGCAGATGGAAATTTCGAGCAATGAGAAAGATTAAAGTGAAACTCCACTCCTTAGACCTAATCATGAGTTGTAGATTATTCTGTCGGCCCAGCCAGATGGTAGCCCTGACTCCGCAGCCCCTTCTTATATTAATGAATACTAGACTGTTATATTTGACTTAGGTAAGTGAAATGTCTATCAGGCGTAATGGACTGCCAGGCAGTATAACACATGTTGTACCACTAAGGGTCCTTGCTGCATTTTTCATGTTTTATACTAATGGAGAACATTTTGTTTCCTACTGTTTTCCATCATTGTCACTGTTTGCTAAATATTTTCACATGTAAGGGGGGGAGGGAAGAAGGAAAGAGAGGGGGAAAAAAAAAGCCCCACCACCAAACTTGTGTCCAGAGCTAATTTCCTTCACGTTGGGCCTCGGCTATAATTCTACAAGTAAAACAGTCACCCGAAGCGGTGAGTACAGGAACTCAATAGTAACGTGATTAAGTTCCTAGTCAACAAGACTACACTAGACTGTATGTTAACAAACCTAATTATAGGCAGCATGGTGATGAATGGGGCCTAGGTCCTTGCTGCACATCTCTGAGGTCATGGCTAGAAGAAAAAGTTTGACCTGAAAGTCTCCTGGGATGGGAGGACTGCCCCAAAGAAGGGACCTTAGGGGCCATCCCTATCCATTCTGAGTCTCTACTCAGGCCCCCTCCCATTCCTGAACCCCTCTGGAATCCCTGGGGGCAGGTGGTTGCTGCCAAAAAGCATTTCAGAAGAGAGGGTCAGAGAAAAGAGCAACTGGGAATTTTCCTTCCCCTCCTTCTTCTCCCCCCTCCCCCATTAAGCTGGTGGGGTGGTTTCCCAAGCCATTTGCACCAAGCTAGGCCCCATTAAAGTTATGAATGTCATTGGGATTCTATTAGGATGGATTGATGCTTCTGGCTTGTTTTTCACAGAGTCCAGGCTGTCTCTGGGGAATGCTTTGCACCAGTTCTCTTCTGGCTAGGTAGATAGGGCATCATGTCTCCTACCTTCTCCCACCTGTCTCCACGCCTCTTAATATAGTTCCAAAAGTAAAATCTCATGTTTCTGACTTTCAAAAGACAATTAACATCTGAGTGTGTCTAAGACTCTTTTCTGAATTAGAGAGAAAAATTATTCTGAGTTTGAGGACAAGAGAATTGGGGTGGAGGTGGAGTAAGAGGATATCTAGAAAGATAATATATAAAAACATGAATGAAGACACTTGAAATGAAATAAATTGAAGGACACACCCAGGGGGAAAAATAAAGGCAGTGATAATAGAAGACGGAAAGAGTACTGGTTTTGTAAGTAGTGATCCTGGATTTGAATCCAAGATCTTTTACTTACTTGTATTATTTCATATCTTTAGATGCTAATTTCTTAGCCTGTCAAATGAAAATCTCTTCTACCTCTAAATCTAAGCTCCTATGAAATACACAGACATGAAGAATTTGAGAGAAGGAAATGGATCTGTGGAAAAAGACACAGAGAAAGCTACACATAGAAGAGACAAAGAAGGAACTCTAGTGCCTAGGAGGCTACTCTAGGCTGACTGCTAATTTTAGCCCAAAGGAAAAAAAAAAGTCAACTGGATGTATTTGCCCTGGGGAGAGAGAGATATGAAACTGGGCAGGACTTTGGGGGACAGAAATGCAGATAGGCAGAGATTCAGTAAGACAACTAATTCTCCTCAACAAAGCTGTTGGACTAAGAGAGAGAGATTAATACACCTAGAGCACCTAAATATCCTTAGTTTTACAACAAAGCCTTGTCTTTAGAAGAGTAAATCTGGGAGACACCAAGGCCTACTTTTTTGTTCAGTCTTTTCAGTACTGCTTGACACCTGGTGACACCGTTTAGAATTCTCTTGGCAAAGATACTGGAGTTGTTGACCATTTCCTTCTCCAGCTCTTTTGACAGATGAGGAAACTGAAGCAGGAAACCATGTGGAAGAAGAATTGAAGAGGGGAGAGATTTGAGGTTCAGAGACCAATTAAGAGGCTATTGTAATAGGGTAGCCCAAAGCTATGGGCATTGAGGTGGTACAGTGTGACTAGAGTGCCAGGCCTGGAGTCAGGAAGACATCTTCTGTAAAGATTAAAATTTAAGGGAGAGACTGAGGCAAGATAGAAATTAGTTTCTCTATGCAAGGAGTATTATATTTTTATGAGGTTTATTAAAGGATAAGGATTAAAGAAAATACAGGATAATAAAGCACGTGCCTAGGCCAGAGAGAGAGGCCTAGACACCACCTCACCTACATTATGAAAAGAGCCCCGTCTGCTTGCAAGCGGAAAACGGGGAAGAAAAGAGGCACAAAAGTCTTTGCAACCAGGTTAAATACCCCATCTCCTTCTCAGCCCAGGTGAGGTTTTCAGTGAGATTACAAAGCATTCTGGGGAAGTGGAACAAGGGCTTCTGGGGATTGAAGTCCTGGATTTGAGTTTATTTTTTACACTTCCTGAGTTGAAATCTAGCCTCAAAAACTTACCAGCTATGTGACCCTAGGCAAGTTGATTAATCTTGTTTGTCTCAGTTTCTTCATCTATAAAATGAATTGGAGAAGGAAATGACAAGTCATTCTGGTATCTTTGCCAAGAAAATCCCAAATGGAGTCATGAAGAGTCAGATGTGATTGAACAACAAAGCTAGAATGGGTAAGGAACTAAACTATGGTCTTGCCTATATAAGTGGAGAGAAGGCCATAGATGCTAGAGATGTTTTAGAGGTAAAAATGAGAACATTTGGCAAATGATGATTGGAAGGTAGTGTTTGTGAGAGTGAGGAATTAAGGGTGATGCCAAAGTTGAAAACATGGGTAACTAGAAGGGTTATGGTGCCTTTGCAGAAGAAGAGAAGGTCTGGGGTAGGGGCAGGAGAAAATGAATTCCTTTTTGTATATAATCCGTGTGAAATGTCTTTGGAACATCTAGTACCTAAGAGATAGTTCATGATATTGGTTTGCAGTTCAAGAGAATTATTGGGACTGGATATTAGATCTGATAACCATGTGCATAGACATGATAATTAAACCTATGGGAGCTCAGGAGATCATAAAGTGAGAGAAGAGGGCCCAGACAGATCCCTGGAGTATGCCTAGAGCCAGGGGACATAATAGGAATGATGATCTAGCAAAGGAGACTTAGAAGGAGCAGTCAGACAGGTAAGAGGAGAACCAAGAGAGAAAAGTCACATGACCACCTAGAGAGGAGAGAGTTTCCTAGAGGAGAGTGCAGTCAATAATCTCATATGTTGCAAAGAGGCCAAAAAGGATGAGAATTGGGAAAAGGTTATTAACTATACGATTAAATGACTATTGGCAATTATGCATGGGGGCAACTCCTATTGGTCAAGAAGTCATGGATAAGCAAGAAGTTAAAAATCTGGGATTACTGGAAGGATGGTGTTGCCCTAGACAGAAATTGGGAAAGTGGAATGCAGAGAAGTATTGGGGAAAAGATAATGCTGTAAAATCTTTCATGATGGAAATAACCTATCGAAACCTGTTTATCTGATAAGAATCACTCTGCGTCAAGGAGGCAGCTGAGTGGCTCAGTGGATTGAGAGCCAGGTCTAGGGATGGGAGGTCCTAGGTTCAAATCTGGCCTCAGACACTTCCTAGCTGTGTGACCCTGGGCAAGTCACTTAACCCCCATTGCCTAGCCCTTACCATTCTTCTGCCTTGGAGCCAATATACAGTATTCCAAGATGGAAGGGTATTGACTCCAAGATGGAAGGTAAAGGTTTAAAAAAAAAAGAACCACTGTCTCACTGAAAACAAAAAGGGAGAGGGAAGGAGCAAAACTCTTAATTACTGGCCACCATCCCAAAGAACTTCCTCTTTGCTAAGGGAGAAGGAACAAGGTCCTGACCTTCTGCACACTGTCCAGTGACAGTCTCCTGGGGACAGATTAGGCCTATTGTGGGGAAGACATTTGAGTCTGAGGTAACAAGATATCTGATTTTGACTTTGACACTGAGATACATTTGCCAGACATCATGTGAAATACAAAGAAGTATAGGGCATAGTTCCTAGCTGGAGAGATGAGATGGTAAACAATAATATAAGAATGTGTGTGTGTGTACACACACGTATATACATATTTACATGTATATAGAGAGGGAAAGAAAAAAGAAAGAACAGAAGGAAGGAAGGAAAGAAAGAAAGGAAGAAAGAACGAGAGAAAGAAAGGAAAGAAGGAAGGAAGGAAAATGAGTCTGCATGAATCCCCTTCCACACGATCCCTTGGAAGCTATACCCACAGTTAAAATACTCTTTGGGCCAACATATCTTCAAAGCTAGTATATTCTCTAGTAGACCAAATGAGATTTGGCATATGGAATCTGTAAAAAAAAAAATGACTCCTTACTTCTCACTCCTCATATCTAGTATTTTGTCACAACTTGTTGATTCATCCTTTGAGATAAGCCAACTATCCTTACCCTGTTCTCTTCAACCCTCACTGGAGTTCAGGGCTCCATTCATTACTTCTCACCTGGACTATCACAACAGCCTTCCAGTCGGTCTTCTTGCCTCCCTGCCTTCCCTATGCATTCCATTCTCCATAAAGCTATCACATTGATATTCCCAAAACAAAGCTGACCATATCACTATCCTGCTCAAGAAGATGTGGTGACTCCCTATTACCTCTAGGATTAAATATAGACACACTTCACAATCTGGCTGCAGGCACATTATTTTCCTTCTTGTACTCTATGTTCCAGCTAACTTGGCCAACTTCCTATTTCTTACACATTCCATTTCCCATTTCCATGCCTTTGTACAGGTTATCCTTCATATCCAGAATATGCTCACTCTTCACTTTTGCTTTTTGAAATCCCTAGCTGCCTTTGAAGTTCAGCTTAGGTCCCTTGTCTATCACAACGTCCTCTAGAAATTGCTTTGTATGTGTGTTGTCTTTACTTATAGGTATACATGTTATTTCTCCCCAAGAGAAGATAATCCTTTAGGCCAGGGATTATTTCATTTTGCTCTCTGTTTCCTTAGCACCTAGCACAATGTGTCAGATAGTGGGAACTTAATACATGCTTATTGAGTGAACAAAGGAACCTTTGCCTCCATAAATACCAGAGTAGGCTGAATCTGATGCTAAAAGTGAAACAGGATATACTCATAACCCAGATAGCTCACTTAGAGACATCGGTCTCTCTACAAAACTGCCATTTACTCCTTCCCCCAAGAGCTCCTGATAGTATCTGTTGGGTTTCTTTGTCAGCTGAGCTTCCATCTGCTGCTTCTACAGTGAACCTCAGTGTCTGGGTGGCTTCTTTTCTGTAGGGAGTGGTTATAGCTCTTTTGTGAGTCAGATTCATAGCCAAAGCCAGCTCTGATGTCATCTGTCTTTTTAAACTCCTTTATGGAAGCTCACCTAAGCCTACTTGATATTTGGGCTGGAGTTAGTGAAATCCCTAGATCTCTCATCATGTCCCTGGCAGCTAACACCAGAGATGTGCAAATCACCCTGGAGCATGATTTAGCAATTTTGGAAGGGTGGGGTATAGCTAAGGACATTGGTACTGAATTTTTGTACTTAGACCCCAAATGCAGACTTCCTTAAATGGTAAATGCCAGGTGACTGATACAAACAGAAAGTACAGTAGGAGTTTAGAAGAGAAAGAAAATGTGGTCCCTCCCACTGAAGAAACAGCATCCTTTCCAAACACAACAGATAATTATGATGAGAATCTTTACAGCCCTATGTGGCAAAGGCTTAAATTTTAACTATTGGGGGTGACTTTCTTCTCTCATTTCCTTGTGTTGGGGTTCTAAAGAGTTCCACATCTGAATGCTGGGGAGGAGCAAGAGAGGGATAACTTTAAAGGTGTTTTTGTTTCAGACAACTATCATTATTTTCTGAGCCCAAGGAGGTGGGCGGTGGGTGGAAAGATCAAGGAGAAGCAAGAAATGATTGAGCAAAGTGGAAGAGGTGAAGGCAGCTTTTTTTCTACTGTGAGTTTTTTTTTTTTAGGTGATTGGGTGTCCTCACTGAGCTCACCTTAGCTCTTTAGAGCTTGTTAAAGCTGAAATAACCTTAAAAATCATAGAAACTACGCTCCTGAATTTCATAGATGAAGAAAGTAATAAAGCTCAGAGAGGGAAACAGCCAAGGTTACAGCCTCCCCTCCCAAGTAGGAAACTAAAAAACTGGGACCATGAGTAATGTTAAAGACTAGCAGCGTTCACAAATACAGCTCTAATCAAAACTTATTTGTTCAACCCTACAAATTTGGAATTTATGAACATTGGGAAATTGGCTAGGCTGATGTTTACTTTTTTCACCATCTGTGAAGAAAGGGTTTGCTCAGCAAAGGAACAGTATAAACAAGATTACAAGGGGTACCTTTAGCTAACTTAAGTCAGTGTTTTCTACTGACTTTAGGATGACTTGATCTTTGATATGCAAGTAGATGCTGATAATTATAAATGAGTATTCTGAGTTTATTTAGCTAGACTGGCCAAGACCTACTTCTGGGAAAATACATCCCAGTTTGGGCTGATGTCAAGGCATAGTTTTTCCTCTTTGAGCTTCAAGTCTTCCTTTTCCGCAATTGGTTTTCCCATTTCCCCACCTCTAGCCTCTCTCCTATGCAATCTGTCCTTACCAGTTGTCAAATTGAGGTTCTTAAAACATAGGTTGGACACCATGTCACAAGAAACTATTATAACATATCATTTTGCACACAGCAGATGCTTAAAATAAATGTCTGTTAGGTATATCCCTTAGAAATAAATTACCAAGGGGAGCAGCTAAGTGGCTCAGTGGATTGAGAACCAGGCCTAGAGATAGGAGGTCCTGGGTTCAAATTTGACCTCAGACACTTAGCTGTGTGACCCTGGGCAAGTCACTTAATCCCCATTGCCTAGCCCCTTCCTGCTTTTCTGCCCTGGAACCAATATTGGTTCTAAGACAGAGCGTAAGGGTTTTTTAAAAATAAAGAAAGAAATCACCTTTAGGGTTGCTCAGTGGATAGAGTGCCAGGCCAGGATATGGGAGGACCTGGGTTCAAATGTGACCTCAGACACTTCCTAATTATGTAATCCTGAGAAAATCATTTAACCTCATTTATCTAGCTCTTGTTCTTCTGTCTTAGCATCATAGTTAAGCTATAAAGTAAGGGTTTAAAAAAAAAAGAAATCACTGTTGTATCATAGGATCAGAGATTTAGATCTAAAAGGGATCATTAGAGGCTATTTAGTCCAATCCTTTCGATTTGACAAATAAGGAAACTGAGGCCAAGATAGGTAATTGGCCCAAGATTTCAACTCAGATCCTCTGACTCCAATGTCCATGTCTCCTTTGCCCAGTGACTCCTTTGAACTATATGGCACTGCTAACCCATCTCATGCTATCCCAAGATAATTCATCAATTTGGGATTTTGTCAGTGTACAAATTCCTTCTGCCAATGCAAAACTTGACTCTCCTCTTTTCTGACTTAATAGATCATCCTTGAGAAATGCTACGTTCAAAAAAATTTCATTGCCCTGCTGCCAACCTGATAAGTCACTTCAAACTTGGCAGGGCTGGTCCTTGAATCACTGACATGCCATTCATCACAGAGCCCTCACCCAAAGCTTGTCAGGAGTGACCAGAGTTTAGGCTCTAATGCCAATGTCATGCAGGGACCAGAGTCACCTCTGTGCTTCACTTAGACTTTGGAGAAGGGATTTAGAAGAACATCCATCCTTGTCCCTAATTTGAACTCACTTCCTTTCAATTAGTGTCATTCAACAAATCAAGCAATAACCATTTATTAAGCACTTACTATATGCCAGGCACTGTGCTAAGTGCTGGGAATATAAAGAAAGCCTCCCCCCCTCCAAGAAAAAGTATATAATCTCTCCCTTACTAAGCCCCTCTGCTTTCAAAGATTTTAATAGGGGAGGCAACATGTAAATAAATAAGCACACAAGGTACCTACAGAGTCGATGGAAGGTGAACTTAGAAGGGAAGGTGAAAGAGGTGAAAGAAAAATCATCATTCTCACTTTGTTACTTCTTTGCTCAAATGCCCTCTCTATGGCTCCCCATTTCCCATTTGATAAATCCCAAACTCCTCTTTCTGGCATTCAAGCACCTTCAGTCTCACTCAACAAGTCTAACTTTTTTCTTTCACCATTTCCCAATACTCACCCCACATTACCCTCATTTCTAGGTCCATGCCTTTGCTCATGCTGTTCCCTTTACCTAGGATGCCCTCCTCGATCATCCTGTCAATTCCAGCACTACCTGCCTTTCAAGGCTCAGCTCAAGGTCCAAATTCTCCAAGAAGTCTTTCCCGACTTCTTTTATCCCTCAATGGTTTTCCTTTCTCTGCCATCCTAGAGGACTTTACCACAAGTTGGGGAAGTCTAGTTCCATCTTATATGCCATTCATTGTTCTTTTCTTTTTTTCTTAAAACACTCACATTCTGCCTTGGAATCAACTGATTCCAAAGTAGAAGAGAGGTAAGGACTAGGCAATTTGGGTTAAGTGACTTGCCCAGGGCCACACAGGTAGGTATAGCACTGATTGGTTGGTTGTTAAATGGGAGGGAGCATAATATAGGGGGAAACCAGCTGAACAAACCAGCTGGACTTGGAAGGAGAAATCTGGGTTCAGATATCCCCTTGGACACTTATTATTTGTGTGGCCATAGCAAGTCATTGAAATTCTCCAAGTCTATTTTCTCATCTACAAAATGGGAATGATAACAACCTGTAGTATCTAATTTATAGAATGTTATAAAATGAGATAATATATGTAAAGTACATCATAAACTTTAAGCACTACATAAATGTCAGCTATTATAATTATATGGCTTACTTAACTCTTCAAATAGATTCTACAGTTTTAGGGAAATTTTGATCCCTGAGAGGTTGAGTTGACTTGCCCAAGGTCACACCTCCAGTCTATCAGAAGTAGGATGGGAAGGTAGAACCTCCTAGTTCCAAGAGCAGCTCTCTATCTCTCCTTCTCCTGCCAGCCTCTCTAAATGAAGAAGGGGGTGTGGAAATTCAGAGCCTTGGGGCAAAGTCCAACCTGGGCTAGTCATTTCTCTCCTTTAGACTATTGGCTAATCTCTAAATGTTCAAATCTTCCACTGGAAGCCTCTGGGTTTGTTTACACTTTAGCTGTTTAAGTTAATTACCCTGCAATCTGCTTTCTTCTCATTTCTAAATGGAGCTAAACCAGTTTAGGAAGCCTCTGGGGCTGGGGCACTGAGAAGGGGAAAAAGAGGAGAAAGAGCTTATTATGTCTGTGGGTCAAAAAAGCCCACCCTCTTTGGTTTGGGGTGATTTAAGGAGTGCTCAAAAGCCTGCTTGCCCCCAAATCTTTTCCCCACCAGCCACCAGGTTGAAACTTCCACCTTGAACACACAATGTCTCCCTTGCAACCTCTCACTCCCACCCCCAGAAACTGGAACTTTTGCTCCAGTCCTTGAGGAATTCAAGACGTCCTACTTCAGATTCATTTCTCCTTTTTCTCATGATAAATATTAGGCAGCAAAACCTTCTTTGTCTAGTCAACTTCAGTGTAATGGAACCTTTTTTACTATAAGTGAGAATACAAACTTTAAATAGGTTGGTACATGAGAAAGAGAACTGGTTTGGGGGGGGTCAGAGAAGGACCTGGGTTCAAATTCTAATTGTCTCTTATGACCTGTGTAACCTTGGATATATTGGGGAATCTCTATGGACCCATTTGCCACTTGTAAAATGAGGGTCTTCTAGTGGAATTGAGTATTGGCTACAGGAGAGGGGTGGGAGGAGGGGCGGGAAATTACATGAATCATGTAACTATGGAAATGTTTTCTTAATTAAATAAAATGAGGATTTTGATAGCCCTCAAGGTCTCTTCCAGTTCTAAATGTATTTTCTATGACCAATTTTACCTCTAACTGTATGATTCTATAAAAAGTCTGCCTTTCCCTAGCTTAGATGGGCATACAAGAACCATGAGATAGAATGGGATGTGTTAAACAGACTTAACGTCAGGAGGCACTTGGGTTTAAGAACTCATCTCTCCTTTCCTTTCCTTTCCTTTCCTTTCCTTTCCTTTCCTTTCCTTTCCTTTCCTTTCCTTTCCTTTCCTTTCCTTTCCTTTCCTTTCCTTTCCTTTCCTTTCCTTTCCTTTCCTTTCCTTTCCTTTCCTTTCCTTTCCTTTCCTTTCCTTTCCTTTCCTTTCCTTTCCTTTCCTTTCCTTTCCTTTCCTTTCCTTTCCTTTCCTTTCCTTTCCTTTCCTTTCCTTTCCTTTCCTTTCCTTTCCTTTCCTTTCCTTTCCCCTTCCTTCCTTCCTTCCTTCCTTCCTTCCTTCCTTCCTTCCTTCCTTCCTTCCTTCCTTCCTTCCTTCCTTCCTTCCAAAATCCATACTTTTTGTATTAATAACAACTCTAAGCCAGAAAATCAAGGGATAGACAAATGGGGTTAAGTGACTTGCCCTGGGTCACACAGCTAAGAAGTTTTGTGTACAGATTTGAACCCAGGATCTCCCAATTCCAGACCTGGCTCTCTATCCACTGAGCCACCTAGCTGCCCCATATTTTCCCCTTCCTTTCTATAACCACCATACACATTCCAGCTGTGTGGCCAGAGACCAGTCACTTAATCTCTCATTTTCTTAATCTATTAAATGGAGATAATAATACCCAAAGCACCTTCAGAAGGTTGTGAGGCAATAAATAATTGGAAGGAAAGCACTTTCTAAACCATTAAGCTTTATGTAAATGTCAGTTCTATTTTGAGTCTTATTTAGAGATTCTCTCTGCCTCTGTGAGAGAAGAGAATTTGAAGAACTGAGGAAGCTCCTTTGACAATCATCAGAATGGTAGTACAGCATCTTTCCTGGCCCCGTGCCTGTCTCCTTAGAGAATAGGCACAGAGGTAAGGGGAAAAGGTATAGTCTTATAGGGATGCTTGCATTATCTCACCAACCATTGCTCTCAGATTTTTGTTGTTGTTGTTGTTTTTGTTTTAATTGGGTCTTCGTTTCTCACCAGGGTTAAAAGTCCAAGGGTCACTGATGAGCCTGATTCCTACTCTGAACCATAGCGAAGATTTTGCCTACTTCATATTTCTAAAGTGGGCTAGTTTGCATCTTCTTAGGCAGCCAGGTGACCCTCTGCACCCAAGGGACTGACCATATTGATGTCATAAATAGTTTGGACACATGATCAGCCTTAGCTTTGCTGTAGCTCCAAAACTCTGAAACGTGAATGTTTCGCCAACCTCCTCCACAGCAGAGACTACAGGCATGCATTGCTCCTTCCTGACATTGCTCTCACTTCTAAGTATCCTTTCCAGATCTGCTTCTATCTATCCTTCATTAATCAGCACCACCAGTTGGAAAGTCTCAAAATAAAAGAGCAGGGGAACAGATATCTAGACACCCAGAATCTACTTGATTCTTGCCTGCCTTCATGGCCCCATCATAGAGAAAAAAAATTCTTCCTTCTGATTCTTTTCCCCCAGAAGTTTCCCCAAACAGTTCCAGAAGTCCAAATTCATAAACATCATCAACTAATGAACTCTGGGATAGCATCTGCTTGAATTTAATCTCCATAACCGCATAACTACCACACCAATACATTTCATTGGATTAGATTTGGTTTACTATTTCTGCCTGTCAAGATCTTTTGGGATCCTGATTTTATTTTCCAACATGCTAACTATCCCTTCCAGTTTTGCCATCTTCAGAATGGAAAAGCATGATACCAATGTTGTCATCTAAGTCTTTGGTAAAAGCGTTGAATAACACCAGTCTCCAGGGCACAGATTTCTATGGCATTCTACTAGAGATATCCTTTAAGCTTAATGGAAGTCAATCTTTGTGTCTAATCATTCAACAAGTTCTGATGAATCTTTGGGTACAAATATAAGGAAAAGAAGAGAGTTCCACGTGTAAAGAAGTTCCAAGTACAATGAGGGCACTGTCCTGTACAGGAAGGGAAGTAGAATAGACATTTCTAGCCTCTTTTCCCCTACACCCTTTTCCAAGGGAGACTTTCATTCCTGCTGGGACAGGAAGCAGGAGGTTGGAGCCAGAGGCTACCATTCTGCTGTCCTTAGAAAAGGGGGATGCTGGACTAGGATTATGTCTGTGTGGTCCCTTACATATTATTAGCTTAAATGATTATGATCAGTTTCCTTCTCACTTGTGATCACTTTGTCATTTTGAGGGGAAAGGGCATTCCAAGCTCTATATCCAAGGATCAACCACTTTCCCACCTAGTACCAGATCCACTGTGAACACACATAGAGAACACCAAAGAAATCAATTTATTCAAATTATTTCAAGGCAGAAATTAAAGAAGGTATACATAGGAGAATATATACCAAAAGTAGAGAGTGCAAGAGGTCTCTCATTGAGAGTGAAGTGTTTAATTTAAAATAGGAGTAGGTCCATCAGCTTAAAGAATATATTATGAATTATGGATAGATAGGAGAAAGGGAGGGAAGATAAGAGAGAGAGCACCCTAATTTAACTTTCCCATGTGCCTGCTCATCCTCTAGCCACTTCTGGCATGGAAGTTCGAATAGAGAGAGAGAGAGAGAGAGAGAGAGAGAGAGCCTACTTTCTTGTCCCACATAGCTATATTCCCCTGGCTCCCCTCTCCCTCTTCTGTATCTGTGTTGTTATGTTCAGGTTGATGCCAGGTATGTGGGTAATTGATGGGGGATGATGTCACATTTGCAACACCAGAAGAAAAAGATAATTTTCTTTCACACAATCCCCCCTATGATTCTTTGGGAGATCAGCATGTTAAATCTCCTCACTTGAGTTTTCTAGGAGATTAACATATCAGGTCTCTCCAATGAATCATTTCACATGTGGAGACTATACTTTTAAAGATTCTCTCCCTAGGAAGGTATAAAATATTGTACCTTACATAGAGGGAATTATAACCATTTGGGGAATAGGAGGGAAAGAATGATAAAAATAATAAAAATGATTGATAGACACACTGACAAAATAGCCTATCAGGGGACACTCCCCTTTGGCATAAGAGTTTACAATCAGAATGAATGATAGGTTCAACCCCCTTCAGTTAAGTTCATTATGCTCAAAAGTTTGCTCTGGATCTCTTGATGTAATATGTGATTTCTGCAAGCATCCTTACATCATCTTCTTCAGAAGAACCACTTTCCTGGTTTGGGGTATTGATATTTTCTTTTCCTAAAATTACTTTAAAAGATCTTAAACTTTGGATTTTAGGATAATTATACAAAAGTAACTCAACTGAGAGAGGTATCTAGATCTTACCTAAGGGGAAACTTCCTGAAGTCTCTAGAATATGAAGCTGGGAACAGGGACACGATGGAGACTGTCTGTTCCTATCATGCATTCCTCAAGTCTTTTTTCTTCAGCTACCTGAAGAGGGTTAGCCTCTTTCATCTTCTCTCTAAAATATGGAAGCCAACTCAATACTTAAAGAAAATCTGAAACTTTACCAATCTTAAAAGAAAGGACTACTGAGAACTGAAGTTGGCCTCTTGCCAACTCTGTCCCACCTTTGCCACTTCTTCCCTATCTTTACCAATAAGGAAAGAGTCCCATGCCAGTGAACTTTGGAAGGTAGTCAACAAAGTAGTCAACTAGTTCGGAATCTATCTAACTGTGCATCATCTAGCCTAACATTTCTCTATCTTGTCTATTTGGGTATCATGAGAAACTTTGTCACATGCCCAGCTGAAACTCAGATGTAAATTATTTTTAGCATTCCCTAATTTTACTAGTCTGATAAACTTGTTGAAAAAGAAAATGAAGTTAGTTTGTGATGTTATCAACCTGTACTTGAAGAACCTATTCTGGCTCTTAGTAATCATTGTTTTCTTTTCTAAATGTTCTCAAACCTTCCCTTCAATAGTATGTTTTAGACAGGCACACATACATTTTAGTGGAGTTATTAATTAGTCCAATCATTTTATTTATTTATTAAAACCCTTACCTTCCATCTTAGAATCAATACTGTGTATTGTTTCCATTTCCACAAGTCAAGTGACTTGCCCAGGGTCACACAGCTAGGAAGTATCTGAGGTCAGATTTGAACCCAGGACCTCCCACCTCTGGGCCTGGCTCTCAGTCCACTGAGCCACCCAGCTGCCCCTGGTCCAAACATTTTAGAAAGCAATTCAGAATTATGTTAAGAAAGTGACTAAAATATTTATGCCCTATGACCCAGAGTTTCCTGGGTCACATACTGCAAAGCACAAAAAAAGGCAAAGACAGATAGAATCCTTCTATTTACACCAAAATGTTTGTAGCAGTATTTTTTGTAGTGGCAAAGAATTGGCAACAAAATAGATACCCATCAACTGTGAAGTGGTTAAACAAAACAGAAGTAAATAAATTTGATGGAGTATTACTTTTCTGTAAGAAATTACAAATATGATGAATTCAAAGAAATATGAAAGACATTAACTGTTGCAGAATTAGGAAAAAGAGCAAAATAATATATGTAACAATTGCAATAATGAAAGTGAAAAGGGGCAAAAAATAAAACTGAAAGCCATGTAATTGCAATGACCAAACTTGGTTCTGAAGACATGTGAAATACATCTTCCTCCCTTCTTTGCAGAATTAGGAGACCATTGGTATTAAACATTGCACGTACCATTATATAAGGCTGATATGTTGGCTACTTTATTGAACTGCTTTTTCCTCCTTTTATTTTTCGTTACAAGAAATGGCTTGTTGGATATTGGACATGGGGAAGGATACATTTGAAAAGGAGATGTAAAAAAATCATTAAAAACCTAAAAATAACAAGAATATTTTCCAGAATTTTGGTCAAACGTCACATTATACTTAGTACTTCTCATGGAATGGAAGGGAAAAGCATTTATTAAGTGCTTTCTATATGCCAAGGTAAGCCAGTGCTATGTCTCAGAAATACAAATAGAAAAGTGAGATATCCCTGTTCTCAGAGTTCACATTGTAATTGGGGAAGACATCATATATAGAAGAGTCCATCTGTGGAAATGAAAAGTACCAATGGTTCTTGCAGTATAACGGAGGGATGGAAAAAAGGTCCAGGAGTCTTTAAGGTACCTTGTTGGAAAGGGGAGATCCTAGTGGTCTCTGTATTGGCAGGATGTAAGCTAGGTTGGTTGGGGATGTCAGAAGTGGTCCTGCATATTTTTTCTTTTATTCTTATCATATTCAGTTCTGCACTATAGTAACAATGTAGTCATTATATGTTTGTGTGTGTCATCATTCTCCTTCCCCCACCCCCCATTAAATTTTAAGTTCTTTAAGGACTGGTGTAATATTTTAATTATCTTAATGTTTTGGCATCTAGCATAGTGCTTTTGTACACAATAGGCACTTAATAAAAGTCTAGAAAAGGTATACAAATAGCTTATAACAGCATGCAGTTGAGCATTAGATGGTATGGAACAGACTGTAAAAACTCTTGTTGGAGTTTAAAAAAGGATAGATCCTGGGGTATCAGAATAAACTTTAAGCCTGGGGCAACTTCTCTGTTATTCATTTGGCAGCCTCTTTCCCTGTCACACTCAGCTTCCATGTGTACAGAAGTGTTCTGTGTTATACTTTTTCATGAATCATTTCCCTATATTAACTTGCCCATGGATTAAGGTGCTAATGACATGTGGATCTTTACCTGTAGAAGTGATGAGTCAAACTATCATCATCATCATCATCATATCCATTTCATATTTTTCCAATTGGAAGATAGATGTTTCTTTTCTACTAATATTCTTTTATAGTTATTTTAATGTATATACCAGCTAGATAGCAACATAATCTTCCAGTACTTTTTGCAGATCTTCACTAGTTCAAGTTGCTTCTGCCATGATGTTTAATGCCTTCCCTTAGAGATAGTCCTTGCAAATTCTGCCATGTTTCCTTGGATTCTCACTGTAGCAATGGCTGCCACACTTACTGTTGTATGCAGGTGCTGACATATTTTTATATGTCCTGTCAAATACTGTGTTCATTCCTGATGGTTATGATTGATACCATCATGTAATTTAAAAATTACTCTGTTTTGGCATAATTAGTCTGTGAAAGCTGGGTTTATGTAGTCAAACTCAAAGAGTTTTTTTTTTTAATTCTAGTCTAAGTATTCTTCTCTCCATAAAATCGTTTGAGGCTTTGGTGCCATTTTCATCCTCTGTTTTATTATTAGGCATAATTTTTGTAGTTTGCATTAAGTGAAGATTTTTCAGTGAACTGAGGTTCTTTAGACTTCAGAAGCTCCTTGACTTATCTAGTGCCATCTAATCTAGGCTTAGGCATATAGCTGTTATTTTTTATGCTTGCTCAGCAACAGTTGGCAGTACATTGTTATATGATGTGAACTGAGGAAGTAGCAAAGTCCTCGCCTATAGCTGGTATGGGTTGTTTCCAATTTTGTTATGATGAATTACTGGTGCATACTCATAGTGGTGGGGCCATAAGACCATAGAGAGTATTCATGTCTTCTGTCCATTTCATGGACACTTATGAGGGGAAGGGAGATGGAGGGAGGGCAAAGAGGGAGCTTCTAGAAGATAACAGGCTGAGTATGAATGGCTGAAACTGAGAAGAAATGTGAAAATTGGCAAATAGAAAAGCACACCACTATTAGGTAAAATAGCCCTAAATTCTTTAATAGTCCCATTTATTACCACATAGCAAAAGAGAACATAGTACAGCACAACCAGCAAGATATAACTGGAGCATCACAGAATCACAGAATCCTAGAGCTGAAAGATACTTCAGATGCTACCCAGGCCAACTTAAAACACCAGAAAATGAAACACTGCCTACTCTTCCCACCGCCATCACATTTCCTGCTGCTGGTCCTTCAACCTTCACTTGAAGACTTCACAAGAGAGGGAATGCACTTCCTGCTATAGTGGCCCAATCCACCACTATTGTAGATAATGACCCAAATCATCAAGTCAAGTTCTGTCTACTGTTCAGTCAGACTCTGAGTTTCTTGGGAGAAGGATTGCTGAAAAAACACTATCCCTGAAACAAAGTCATCGTAGTGGCCCTGTCTATGGACTTAAATGGTTGTAGGAGGCTGTACACCCTTACATATTATTATAGGAATCATGACTAGATGATGGATGAATGAGAACCAAGAGGTAGGAGGTGGGAAGCAAAGAGAAGTAAAAGAATGTCAAAGATTGGTCTTGTCTCAAAGGCCAGGCAGAAAGTAACTCTTTCCTTCAGAGAATGAGGTTTAAAAGAAAGGTGGATCCAGATCCACCTCATTCTTCTGGGGGACCTTGGAGGAGCAAGGTGAGAAGGCTCTCCTGATTACAACTCTCCCTTCTGCTGTCCTCATTTCACCAACTGGGAGTTGATTTCAGTTATAAACACCTCTTTAAAAACACTGGCAAGAAAGAGAAATCCCATTCAAAATCACCTTAGACAAAATAAAATACCTAGGAATCTATCTCCCAAGACAAACACAGGAACTATATGAACACAACTACAAAACACTCGCCACACAACTAAAACTAGACTTGAACAGTTGGAAAAACATTAACTGCTCATGGATAGGACGAGCCAATATAATAAAAATGACCATCCTACCCAAACTTATTTATCTATTTAGTGCCATACCCATTGAACTACCAAAATACTTCTTCACTGATTTAGAAAAAACCATAACAAAGTTCATTTGGAAGAACAAAAGATCAAGGATATCCAGGGAAATAATGAAAAAAAACACATATGATGGGGGCCTTGCAGTCCCAGACCTCAAACTATATTACAAAGCAGCAGTCATCAAAACAATTTGGTACTGGCTAAGAAACAGAAAGGAAGATCAGTGGAATAGACTGGGGGAAAACGACCTCAGCAAGACAGTATACGATAAACCCAAAGATCCCAGCTTTTGGGACAAAAATCCACTATTCGATAAAAACTGCTGGGAAAATTGGAAGACAGTGTGGGAGAGACTAGGAATAGATCAACACCTCACACCCTACACCAAGATAAATTCAAAATGGGTGAGTGACTTAAACATAAAGAAGGAAACCATAAGTAAATTGGGTAAACACAAAATAGTATACATGTCAGACCTTTGGGAGGGGAAAGGCTTTAAAACCAAGCAAGATACAGAAAGAATCACAAAATGTAAAATAAATAATTTTGACTACATCAAACTAAAAAGCTTTTGTACAAACAAAACCAATATAACTAAAATCAGAAGGGAAACAACAAATTGGGAAAAAATCTTCATAGAAACCTCTGACAAAGGTTTAATTACTCATATTTATAATGAGCTAAATCAATTGTACAAAAAATCAAGCCATTCTCCAATTGATAAATGGGCAAGGGAAATGGATAGGCAGTTCTCAGATAAAGAAATCAAAACTATTAACAAGCACATGAAGAAGTGTTCTACATCTCTTATAATCAGAGAGATGCAAATCAAAACAACTCTGAGGTATCACCTCACACCTAGCAGATTGGCTAACATAACAGCAAAGGAAAGTAATGAATGCTGGAGGGGATGTGGCAAAGTAGGGACATTAATTCATTGCTGGTGGAGTTGTGAACTGATCCAACCATTCTGGAGGGCAATTTGGAACTATGCCCAAAGGGCGACAAAAGAATATCTACCCTTTGACCCAGCCATAGCACTGCTGGGTCTGTACCCCAAAGAGATAATGGACACAAAGACTTGTACAAAAATATTCATAGCTGCGCTCTTTGTGGTGGCCCAAAACTGGAAAACGAGGGGATGCCCATCAATTGGGGAATGGCTGAACAAACTGTGGTATATGTTGGTGATGGAATACTATTGTGCTCAAAGGAATAATAAAGTGGAGAAGTTCCATGGAGACTGGAACAACCTCCAGGAAGTGATGCAGAGCGAGAGGAGCAGAACCAGGAGAACATTGTACACAGAGACTAATACACTGTGGTATAATCGAACGTAATGGACTTCTACATTAGGGGCGGTGTAATGTCCCTGAACAACTTTCAGGGATCCAGGAGAAAAAAAACACCATTCATAAGCAAAGGATAAACTATGGGAGTGGAAACACCGAGAAAAAGCAACTGCCTGAATACAGAGGTTGAGGGGACAAGACAGAGGATAGACTTTAAATGAACACTCTAATGCAAATACTATCAACAAAGCAATGGGTTCAAATCAAGAAAACATCTAATGCCCAGTGGACTTACGCGTCGGCTATGGGGGGTGGGGGGGAGGAAAAGAAAATGATCTATGTCTTTAACGAATAATGCTTGGAAATGATCAAATAAAATATATTAAAAATATATATATATAAAATCCACAAAAAAAAAAAACACTGGCAATTCCCATTTTACTATGAATCATTTCAACCAGATGGTCTAAAATCTGAGATTTCTGGGGACTGGTTTCAATTCAATTCAATTACTATTTAGTTTGTTTGGGGGAGACAAGTAAGGAAGAAGAGAGGTAATTTTGTATCATGAGTTACTGAAGAGGAGGACAGGGTTAAGAAAATTATGAGGCGGTTGTTAGGGTGGACAGAGGGCATCTTGAAGACACTAACTCTGGAAGGGGATGGGAATTCTGGGAGGTAGGAATGAAGCACAGAGAGATGGGAAGGCAACAGGGACAAGCAAGATTGCCTCCCAATTTCACTAAAGATGGGTCTTGGCTTTAGAAAAGACTGTGTAACTATTGCCATAAACTATTGCCATAAAGCAAATTCTAGGTATTGTGTCCAGGCATTGAGAGAAGAGAGGGGGCTGGTATATGAATGAGTTATATTATCAAATGGTATCTAGGTAGCACCATGAATAGAGCAACTGACCTGGAGTCAGGAAGATGTGAGTTCAAATCTGATCTCAAACACTTATTAGCTGTGTGATTATGCAAGTCACTTGACCCTGTTTGCCTCAGTTTCCTCACCTGTCAAAGGAGCTAGAGAAGGAAATAGCAAACCCTCCTAGTATCTTTGCCAAGAAAACCCAAAATGGGATCGCAAAGAGTCAGATTCCACTGAAATGACTGAACAAATATTACAAACACTGGGGTAAACTTTGAAGAGGCTGGAGCTGTACATCAAGGTGAAGAGGTCTCAGAGCTGCCCATAGTGATGAATTCCCTTAATCCTCTGTCAGGATGATCTTTTGATGCTGTTCAATTTGGAACAGGCGGCTGCTGGAGCAGGCATGGAAGAAAACTGGCCCCTGGCTGTTTATGATGGAGAATAGAGAACAAAAATGTGCGAAGAATGGAGTGTGATTGGCAGCTTTGCAGTGATTCATGTTGTAAGTTAGGGAAAGAAAGTGATTAGTTAGGGACTTGTGTTCCTGAAAAGCACTGCTACTTAAAGAATCTACTCAAGGGGGAGTGAGTCAGTACATAGGAATGGGGGCGAGTATTTGGGTGCCAATCCCAAGGCAGTTTGAGAATGTACTTCTGAGCTTCAGATGCACATCTCAGGAGGTTTGAGGTGCTCCCTCAGGCAAACCTGAATGGCAGGATGGAGGTGACTAAGAATGAAGACAGCATTGGAGGCATGAGCTCCCAGACTGTCACACAGCTCAGGAGCTGGAGTTAAGTCCTGAGGTCCTAAGGGCTGATCCTTGTAGAGCTATTCTAGCATTTTGGAAAGATGATGACAAAACTCGAGAAGATGAAGATATCTGATTGCGGCTGTTCTGAGCCCCCAGTAGAGTCTAGGCAGGAAAAGAGAACACTGAGAAGGTACAAACCAACAGAATGAATGCATCAGAGAGTGTGTGTACTTGTAGGGCTGGGGGCCTCTGTGTGACAGCAGATCATTTGGCTGAAAAGAAAGAAAGGGGGCTTTTTAGTGCCTTATCAGATCAAAGTGGATACCTGCTCTGCTTACACATCTGGCCAGCTGTAACTACTTTCTCACAGGGATCTTGCCAACTGAGATTCAGGAGAGAACCTTTTCTCTCTTTGAAAAAGACCATCTTGGGATTGTTGTTGTTCAGTCATGTAAACCTCAAATTTCCTGATTCCCTTGTAACAGTCATTACAGTCATGTCTGGTTCCTGGTGACCCCATTTGGAATTTTCTGGGCAAAAATGCTGAAGTGGTTTGCCATTTCTTTTTCCAGCTCATTTTATAGGTGAAGGCTGAAGCAAATGGGTTTAGGTGACTTGCCTAGGGTCACCTAGCTAGTAAGTGTCTAAAGCTAGATTTGAACTCAGAGAGATGAATCTTCCTGACTTCTGGCCTGGCACTCTATCCTTGACCTCACCCAGCTGCCATATCTTAGGCTATTAAGGGACAAAATAATTCGGTTTACCTTTCTACCTGAATCCCCCAGGTACCAACCTCCCCTAGCAAGTGCTAGGAAGGCAAAAGAGAAAGGGCTTGTGGGAAATTGCATTTATGAGTATTTTGAGGGATGTTTAAGTTATATGGATGGGAGTATGCAAAACAATATGCAAACCAGCCTTATTATTTTTGAGTCTACAGTGTAGGTGCTTTTGTTAATGAGTGCAACAAGGATCAAAGTGCCTTCTCGTGGTGGCTTAGTGATGAAATCTCATGTGACTGCCATCAGGATCCCAGAGAACAAATCCAGCTGTCCCTATTGTTGTCCCTCCCCTCATTCAAAGTTTAAAAAAAATTACTTTAATTACTGATATAAAGTAAAACAATTACTTGTTGTTTGGCTCAGAATTGCTGGAAATTAATAAATATTTTGGAAATTATTTGGTAAATTCTAATTACTTAGCAAAAGTAATTAAAATATTTATAAGAGAACACCCATAAAATACCACTGAGCAAATACATTACTCAATAAATGGCTTAATTAGTATTTCATTACTAGAAATTAATCTCAGTTACTAAACATTACTACAAATTACGTGCAGGACAGGGAAATTATTTTGCTGCTATTAATGATTTCAATTATTAAGTTTGTGCAAATGTAATTCCTTCTCCCTCTCCAAATCCCTACTTGGACTCTCCTCCCTCAGGCTAATTCTCATGTACTGGGCCTGATATCAGGATGCTTGGTGCTGGGCTTCAGCATCTTCTTCCTTGGGGGATCCCCAATGCACAGATTAACTCAGTTTATTTCTTAGCTGTCTCACTGAAATACAAGCCTCTTGGCGTCTCTTAATCAGCTGAAATCCAGCTCTGGGTGGGGGCAGACAGATCTCTCACTGCAGATATACCCTCCTCCTGAGTTTTCTAAATCACCATGCTAAGCTCAGAGACTATTTTAGCGCTCCCAGGTTGGGGGGTATTGCCATTCACCTTATTGTTACTAGTTCAGTTACTGGCTGGTAGGGCTCGGCAGCTGACACTGATGCTCAGGTCCTCTGAGAGGCAATCTGGGCTTCCATCCTGAAGAGGGCAATGGTGGATGTGGCCCCAGAGGCGGTCTGGCAGAGAAACTAGTAGTTTTCCACTAGGGAAAGGAATATAAAACACATATTTCTTCTCATTCCTCAAACATTTATTGACCACATGCTAGATGCAACAGCACTTTATATTTCTCTTGCTTAATTGTGTATTCTTTTGTATACTTATTTGTATTATATAGTGGTAGTATAGTTTAGAGGGTAGACTATTAAGCTTGGAGTCAGGAAGACCTGGGTTCAAATTCTCCTGCACTTATCAGCTGTGTGACTTTAGACAAGTCATTTAACCTCTTTGTGTCTCACACACATAATTTAAAATCATCACCTAGGATGGGGCTTCTCTATACTAAATCATAGATGGGTTGATGGAGGAAGCTCATCCCTAGAATCCTTTGGAAATCATAACTCCTCTTTATAGTCACTTATTTTTTTCAATAAGTTTATTTATGTAATTAATTTAGACTATTTTCCCATGAATCATGTTCTTTCCCTCTCCTCCTCTCACCCTCCCCCATAGGCAATGAGCAATTCCACTGGGTTTAACATGTGTCATTGATCAAGTATAGTCACTTATTTTTATATCAGTTATTTGTGAAGTAGATTCCCTACAACCGAGCTGTAAGCTCCATCACAGCAGTTATTATATCTTATCCTTTAAAGACTTCAAGAAAACTCAGTGTGTTGCTTTCAGAGATGAGATACAAGCCCATGTCTTTGGCTTTTGGTGTCTTGCACAGTACCTTGTATACCTCAAAGATGTGCAATTTCATTGCTGAGGGCAGTCTGTTCACTGATGCTAGTTGCAACCCTCTTATCATTTAGTAGATGGACATTAGGGCATTTTAGCTGGGGCTAAAAAAATCACATCAACTTATGACCACATTGGTGATTAGTCTCCTCAAACTTAGCAAGACTGGATCTACCACCAGATCTTCGCTTGTAGACTTTCCAAGGTGTAGAAGCCTATCAAAGGTGACTTCACCAATGTTGGTCAAGCTTTGAACAGCCCACGGTCATCTGCACACCAAGAATAGGCATCCTAATAGAATCCCAGAGGAAGCTCCTTTGCTCAAGTAGTTAATGAATAAATTAATGGATAGGTGGATGAAAGAAAAGCATTTATTAAGTCCTCACTGTGTGCCAAATAGCAGGGGGAGGAGTGATATGCAAAAAACGAAAGTCAAACCAATCCCTGGCTTTAAAGAGTTTACATTCTAATGAGAGGGGCAACATGTACTGGAGAATCTTGGTCAGGGAGACATATTTTGGTTAAGAAAGTTACAGGGCATACTGACAAACCCTTTCCAGTAACCATGGATTATGGAGTATGGTTTCAGAATTAGAAAGGTTTGCCCAGGAGTAGGGTAAGGTACCCAATGAAGTGAAGTCATGGTTGGAACGATCGGCCAGAACTGGTTGCCTTGTGTGAATTACTCACCAGTTAGGATCTAGCCTTCCCCAGGGCATTGATTGCCAAGATGAAAAAGGGAAGTCCTCCAGAACATGTTCTCTGGTATGGGTGGCAAGGTAGCAATTGGGAAGATGGTTATGTCTCATGTGTAGGTCTTATCTCCCAAATTAGAGGGTGTTGTTGTTCAGTCCTTCTCAACAGTCCATGGCTCCATTTGGAGTTTTCTTGGAAAAGATACTAGAGTGGTTTGCAATTGTCTTCTCCAGCTCATTTAACAGATTAGGAAATTGAGAAAAGAGGTTTAAGCAACTTGCCCAGGGTCCCATAGCTAGGCTTTAAGCTGGATTTGAATTCATGAAGATGGGTCTCTCTGATTCCAAACCCAGTGCTCTGTCCACTGTGCCACTGTCCAGCTGCCCCACAAACTAGAGGGAGGCACCCTCCTTGTTTCTAGTCTTCATGGCAGTCATCATAGGATGATGCACTGGGGAAACACTATGTATGTATATACTCAATATGTGTTGACCTCACTGAGCTCATGACTGATAGGGTGGGGCTGTGCCTAGCTTAAGGAGAGCCAGTTGTCATCCAGCTACCAAATCACAATAATGATAATTCACATTGACACAGATCACTGAGATTTACAAAACTTTCTTCACAACACAACTATAATTTTCTCTGTTTTTTAAATGAAGAAACTGAGGCTCACTGAAGATAAAACATAACAATAATAGCTAGTATTGATAGAGTTCTTTAAAGTTTGCAAAGTGCTTTAGAAGTGTTATCTCACTTTGTTTTCATAGCAACCCTGGGAAGCAGGTGCTATTCTTGTTTCTGATTTTACATATGTGAAAACTTAGAGATTAAGTGGCTTCCCTAGGGTCACATAGCCAAAAAGTGTCTGAGGCAAGATTCAAATTCAGGAGTTTCTGACACCAAGTCTGGCACTTTATCTATTGTGCCACCAAGGCTGTTCTTGAATCAAGGTCTTCTAGAACTTACGGCCAACTTCTCTATCTACCATGCCATGGCTTCCTCCCTTGTACAAAATAAGTTCATTGATTTTCTATTATAAGCTTAATAAGGGGGCAGCTGGGTAGCTCAGTGGATTGAGAGCCAGGCCTAAAGAAGGGAGGTCCTAGGTTCAAATCTGGTCTCAGACACTTCCCAGCTGTGTGACCCTGGGCAAGTCACTTAACCCCCATTACCTAGCCCTTACCACTCTTCTGCCTTGGAGCCAATACACAGTATTGACTCCAAGATGGAAGGTAAGGGTTTAAAAAAATTATAAGCTTAATAAGAGAAAAATAACCAAATATGTCATATGAAGAGTTCTGGTTTTTTGTTTGTTTAGTTGCTCTTCTTAGAGTTTTTAAAGTAAGAGTTGGATGACTATTTGTCTGAAATGTCATGGGATAGATTTTTGTTCAGGAACATGTTGGATAGACATCCTGGGGTTCATTTCAAGTCAGTGATTTTGGGTAAAATCTTATATAAACATTTAGTGTTTAACAAGAGATAGATGAATTAATGACTAAAAAATGTTTTTCTTTCATATACCTTTCCCAGACTGTCTGTAGTTTCTGTTGTTCTTCCCCTCCTCTTTTCTTCCTTTTCTTTTACCTTCCTCCTTCCTTCCTTCCTTCCTTCCTTCCTTCCTTCCTTCCTTCCTTCCTTCCTTCCTTCCTTCCTTCCTTCCTTCCTTCCTTCCTTCCTTCCTTCCTTCCTTCCTTCCTTCCTTCCTTCCTTCCTTCCTTCCTCCCTCCCTTCCTCCCTTCCTCCCTCCCTTCCTCCCTCCCTTCTTCCCTTCCTCCCTTCCTTCCTTCCTTCCTTCCTTCCTTCCTTCCTTCCTTCCTTCCTTCCTTCCTTCCTTCCTTCCTTCCTTCCTTCCTTCCTTCCTTCCTTCCTTCCTTCCTTCCTTCCTTCCTTCCTTCCTCCCTCCCTTCCTCCCTCCCTTCCTCCCTCCCTTCCTCCCTCCCTCCCTCCCTTCCTCCCTCCCTCCCTCCCTCCCTCCCTTCCTTCCTTCCTTCCTTCCTTCCTTCCTTCCTTCCTTCCTTCCTTCCTTCCTTCCTTCCTTCCTTCCTTCCTTCCTTCCTTCCTTCCTTCCTTCCTTCCTTCTCTTCCTCTAACAATGTAAGTCAACACTTCCCTGTGTCTTAGCTGCAATCCTAAGTAGTTAAAACAATTTGCTTAAGTTCACACACACAGTATCTGCTGGTTCTGAAGCCAGCTTTCTCTCTGCTGTACCTTGTGTTTCTCTTGGTGTCTTCTATTAGACCTAAAGCTTTCTCTTGTGTAGGTAGAATGTACCACAATAAAGTCCAATTGCTTTGTGCATTACTGCCCTGTCTAATTCTTTTGTGAAACCTCCTCTAAGTCCCCAGACTGCAGTACTGGGCTGGGACACTATCCATCCTTCTTTGTATCCATCCAGAGCCAGGCCCATAAGAGGAGCTCAAGAAAGACTTGTAGGCTGATTGAGTCAGCAGCCTTGAGGAGAGTGCCTACTGTAAATGAGAGCAGAATTTTGGCTGTGGGAGCTGGTCCCTGGTGGCTTCTGTATGCCAACCAACCCCATGGCTAAGGGAGTGGAGGGGAAATATGCTTTCTCAATCCAGGAGTATTCCTGAGGCCAGAAAAATCAATCCTCCACAAAATCAATCCTCCCACCCTTTCATTTAATTCTCCCTGTATCTAGAGGCTCACAGAGCCTCAGTGAAGGGAAGGAGGAAATGGGTAGGGAAGTCTTTTGTAGGCTCACAAGGAGGAGTTGGGTAGTTTGGACTTCTTTGCGCTGTGAATGGCCCATTCAGTATGGCCAGGAGCTGTGACCTAGAGAAGGTACTCATTAATGTGTCTAACACATGCACATTCACAGATGCACATACTTCATGACAACCTAAAGGGGGAGAGAAGAGCAGGAAGAGAGGGCTGCTCTGGGGACTTGAAATCATTTAATTTCTGAAAGTGGAGTCTGATCCATTCAATAACCATGACAATTACATTATCTTCTGGCATGGAAAAGGGTGGGGGGTAGGGAGAAGGAAATGGAGAATTCAGAGTGGTGCTGAGCCAAGAAAGAAACAGAAAAGGGTCCCATTTTCCTTGGTCCTTCTTTAAGGAAGTTTTCCAAATGGGATCCATTCTACAGCCTTTCCTTTGAGGCCTGCTGAATTCCTACCCAGACTGCCCACTGCTTCTTCCCAAGATACACTTTTCTGTTAGAACAACCCTTTTTCTCCTTTTCCATCTGGCTCTCTCTACCTTCCCTTAGGGTTGCCAGGCAGACAGTTCTCTCAAAACTGCCTTGTTTAACTTTATTCTCCTATGGTGATTGGTTTCTGTTTTAATTAATTGAGTCCAAAGGAGAGATGATCATAGCTCACAAGTTCATATATTTAGAGCTGGAAGGAACCTTAGAGGACATTACATTCAATCTTTCAATTTACAGAGGAGGAAACTGAGGCACATAGAAATTAGGTAATATGCCTGAGGTCTCATAATTAATAAGTATTTGAGGCAGGGTTTGAATCCAGGTTATTCTGATTCTTGCTAAAGTATATATCAAATTAACACTGAGAACATAACTCATGGCTTTAGAGCTGGAAGGAAACTTACAGGTCATCTAAGGCCAACCCATTCATTTTATAGACCAGGAAATTAAGGTTCAGATGTTGTGACTTGCCCAAGGTCACAAGGGTATCAAGTGACAGAAATGAGATTCAAGCTAGGTCTGCTGACTCCAAACTAGCATTCTTTCCACTGCTCCCTGCAACTTTTTTTTTCTTTCTAATTTCGGGAGATGTTGTAGGAGAGACAAGTCCATGAGCATCTCGAGTCTCATGGGGAAGTGTAAGTTCTGCAACTGGAGTCTTCATACTCTCCTCCTCATTTAATCTCAGCCTGGAGAAGGTAGATTGCTTCTTTGTACAGCAGAGAAAGGTATCAGGCAGTGTCAGAACTCAGAGAGAAGGAGAAATTCCATTTCTTCCCTGCCTCCCACTCTACCATGAATATTTTGGGTGGGCTCCATCTTTAGCTCTCTCCCCGCTATATCCAGCAGAGAGGCAATGGTGGGACTCTCCAAGTGGGCAATGGGAATCCTGCCTCAGGATAGCTTACTGGGGATGGGAGTTGTTGTCTCCATTGTCCACTTACATCTCAACTCTTTATTACCTGCTTTTTTGCTTCTCTGCTTTTCTGGAATTGTTCTTCAAAGTCACCAGTGATCTCCTTATGGCCATATCCAATGATCTTTTCCTTAGTCCTAATGCTCCTTGATTCTCATTCCCCTGAGACTCTCTCCTCTCTTGACGTCTGTGACAGTTCATTATCCCGATTCTTCTGCTACCTCTTTTACTATGACTCTGTCTGAAAGGAGATAAAATAAAGATTGGCTCCTCTTCTTCCTCTCTTTTTCCAAATACCCTAAAGGGCTGGGTTTTTTTTGGGGGGGGGTTCCATTCCTTTCCCTAAACTAAAATACCTCCTGCTTTCTTCTCTCAAATTCTTCTATTGAAATTCTACCCATTTACTCAAGGTCAGCCTCAGATTTCATACCTAATGAGAAACCCACTTTCCACTCTAGTCCACAGTGGTGACTCCTTGCTAGAGCACAAGTTATCTGTTTCATCCATTTGGTTTATAGGCACATCATTAATTCGTTCAATTTTCTTCGGCCATTTCTCTAATATTTACACTAATGTCTCTGCAATGTTGAGTTGCATCTCTTTCATTTTTCTCTTTTTGGAAGTCTACTGCTTTGTTGGCATTTTGCAGCTTTTCTCCTAAGCCATCTGTTCTCTCTTTGACTTTTTGTTCTTTAAGAGTGCTAACTTTGCTTCTTAACTTTTGCTTTCATTCCTTTAATAAGCTTAGAAACCACTTTGGGGTGACTGTCATTATCACATTCTTTTGTTTTTCTTTTCTGGGATTCCAGTTGTAGTTATTACAATATCATTTTCTTCTCATGGAAAGATCTCTTGATATTCTCATTGTATCAGAAGCCATGTTAACTTATTCAGTATCTCTGCTGGCTAATTTGTGGCATTTTTCTTGTAAGAATTCCTTTCATTTCCCTCTGTTGTTCTTTTTATGTTATTCAACTTACTTCTCACTCTCTTCAGGTACTGAAGGAGAGCAGGGCTTGGAAACAACCTCTTCCTTGGCTGTCTTGTCAGCCATACTTGGTACTATTCATTTGGCATTAGCTATATCCTGCTTTGTATTATTCCTTAACTTTCCTGGTGTAGATGTCCTCTTTCCCCAACTCGACAATAAACTCCATGAGGGCAGGGAGTTTTATACTTTGTTGTATCTCCCCTGTCATCTAGAACATATAGTAGGCTCCTAATGAATATTATTTTTGTTGACCACAACAATAACTCACACATTTATAATTTCATAGTTGACTAAGCAGTTTTCTCTCAACAGTCCAACTAGGTAGGTAGGGCAAGTGTTATTGTTCTCCTTTTACAGAAGAGGAAATCAAGGCTCAAACAGTATAATTGACTTGCTCAAGATCACACAACCACTAAGTGACCAAGACAGGTCTCAAAGCTGGGTTTTCCAATTACAAGTCTAGTGCTCTTTATAGAAGTAAGACCCACGCCAGGTGACGTTTACCTTCATTGGTAAATTTCTTTTTTAAGAAAGAAGTATCCTATGGCATGAGATGGGGCCTGAAACTTTTTTAAGCAGTCCAACACTAGAAATTTCCTTAAGGTCAAGGCTCATAGGGACTGCTGGGGGAGTTGCTTCATTCTGGAAGGGCCTCAGGAAAAGTGTCAAATAATGACTCTGACAGGAAAGCAGAGAGGAGCCCAGAGGGGAAATTCTACCATCCTTTTGTGCCAGTCTTGGTGCTATATCATGTGGGTAATAGCTTGCAGTGACATTTGTGCCCCATTCTCCATGACCTGGCTGTGAAAGACCCCATATGCCCAACTTATTCTGGTTGGGGGGAGGGGATGCAGGAAGAAAGAAAGTTCTTCAAGTCCTGGAGTTTGTCTGCCACATCTTTAATCAGTCTGCAGCTAATTAGCTGCCTCTCCCCAGCTAGGGGGAGAGTCATTAATCATGGAAGGCGAGAGCCATCAGCCTCAGTACCTTTGGGCTTCAGGAAAGCCCCCCGCTCTCTGGGTGGGCCCTGATTGAGCACTGAGATGGCACAGAGAAGAGGAGGGAGGTGTTGATAGGTTTTCAGCATTAGGCAGGGACCCCAGTCCCTTTTTGGGCAGGCAAGAAAACAGGCACATTAGGCAGTAGGTGATCAACTCCTGAAAGGAAGCAAATGCTAGAACAAGGATAACTGATTATCTCAACAAGGTCCCAGGCAAGTTGTTCCAAGGCACACGAAGAAACCAGAACGTCCACAAAGCTGAGTTGGGAAGCCCATCTCTTAGTCCTTCATTGTCTCCTAGTCTAGGAAGCTAACACTTCTGGCATAACAGAGGGAAATGGAACAAGAGAGTGGGAGAGGAAATCTGTAAAAATAAACAGACATCTCAGGAATCCAGGCCACTGAGCAGTGTGCAGGGGCTCATATCATGCCCCCCTACCCCCACCCCACCATTGACTAGTAGACAAGGCAGGTCTCCTATTCTCCAGATACTTTGGTGACAACTTTAAAAATAAAGCAGAGACCATCATCAATGGCCATGCTCATGACATTTGGAACCTAAAAACTATCAACTGGGGGCAGCTGGGTAGCTCAGTGAATTGAGAGCCAGGCCTAGAGATGGGAGGTCCTGGGTTCAAATGTGGCCTCAGACACTTCCCAGCTGTGTGACCCTGGGCAAGTCACTTGACCCCCATTGCCTAGCCCTTACCACTCTTCTGTCTTGGAGCCAATACACAGTATTGACTCCAAGAAAGGAAGGTAAGGGTTTAAAAAAAAACAACTATCAACTGGGCAGAACTCTCAAGTAAGTGAAAAGCCAGTGATGGTTCCTGAGAATGGATAATCAAATATATGATTCTCTACTCCTCATGATAGAGAGTTAGGGGGCTACAAGAACAGAATAATGTATATCTATCTATCTATCTATCTATCTATCTATCTATCTACCTATCTATCTATCTATCTAGCCAAACATAGACACTAATGTATCATGTGTTTTTACTTAATTGCTTTTCTTTGTTACAAAGGAGGATTCAGTCTGGGGGATGAGTTTGGATGTGGTATGGGGAGATTCCCCAGAAATTACCTTGATGTAAAGACCAAAAACACACATTAAATGTATTTTTTAAGAGAATCAACTGGACAGTTTATCCAGGCATATGCTAATCATGGGCAAATAAAATACTAATAATCATGCAACTCTCCTTTTGGACGATGGTTGGCAAGAAAATCCCAAACAGGACAATGACAACATTAAGAGGAAACTGTTCAGCAAAAGTAGGCTTGGGAAAGAAGGAGCTTGGGCAACAGGAAGATCTAGAATGACTTCTCTTATCTTAGTCTATCTCTTTCATACTATGAATCGTCACACTGAGAGCTAGTGCCTGTGTTAAATTCACAGCAAGAATGCTCTGATGGTACCAAAAGCTGCCCTGATTTGATGAGGGGAACTAGTCTTTCTTGTTACAGACTGCTTCTGCTCTAGACACACTCCCCTTCTCTTGCCTGGAATTCATTTTCTCTTCTTTTAATTTTGGAATTTTCTGTGCCTGAAGCCTTTTAAACTAAAGTTTTCTTTTCTAGTCTCTCTACTGGGTGCTTGTGACTTGAGGAGTGGGAAACAAATTATTTATGCCTGCTAGAGACCTCAGTCTTACATGCAAAATCCTTGACTCTTGTCCATATCACTAAATTGCCCTGTTGGGTGCTTTGGGACCTAGACATTCTTGTGCTGAGCTAGGAGGAATGATAAGCATCTGACATAACTGGGCACTGTTTCCAGAGGAGGGTTATTTCAGGATCATTGACTCCCTTTCTTCTACTGTCTCATCTAGAGCCTAATGAGTGACACCTTGGCTGAATTGTATAGGTATCCCATCACTTCTGGCAACTGTAACCTAGTTGTGTCCTTGTGTATCTAATGACTGAGATCTAGATGTATCTTTTGCCATCAATCTTTCTACCTTTGCCCCCTCTTCATGTCCCAGGTCAGGCTTCATGCCTTGTCTTGTGGATGTTAAAAATGTCTCCATGAAAAAGACATTTTTTTTGATGAGAGTATCCCATATTTTAATTTATAATTTGGAATGAGTATGTATAATTAAAATTAATTATAATTACAACATAAATGATAATTTCTTAATTGTTATTAAGAAAGAATGTAGATGAGGAATTATGAGAAACCTGAGAAGATTTGTATACACTGTTATAAAGCAAAAGAAGCAGAACCAAGAAAATAACATTGTTGAAGAGCAATGTGAATCAGAAGATCAGTGAATTGTAGTTGAGTAAAGGATAGTATCTGGAAAAGGGAAAATGAAATAGACATTCTCCCTCAGCAGAAAGGTGGGGGATCACTAGAGAATGTATGTACTAGAGTACATGGTTTGGTCTCCATTTTAGATTTTTACTTAATTTATTGTCTCTATCATAATAGAAGAATTAGATTGTGATATAAAGGCAGAAGACATCAATGTAACAAAGAAAAAAAGGAGAATATATATTCCTTCCCCAAGGCTCTAGGTTTCCTAGATTTCCTAGGTTTCCTCTTATGATGAGATAGTATGAATGTCACTTAGTTTAATGTTGCTCAGATGGATGTGTTATCTCATCATTGTAGATATTCCCTCTACTGAATAAAAACTCATTAATATGCATATATAAAATAGATATGCAAAGATATCTTACATGAGCAGAAATAGACGCCACCCTTAGTGGAGCTCCAGAAAGTTTTCAGTTGCTTACAGTTGTGAGGTGATGGCACCCATTGTTTATTGGAGAAAGCGCCAGGGTGCCACACTAGGAAGAATTTTTCCTGGATACAGGATTGTGTTTGGTGACAAGAATGCAGACAAGGAAAAAAAAGAAGAGCCACAGGGAGAGAAGAGATGTAGGTACAGGTAGGGTTAGTGTCCATGGTGACCCTGAGGACATTTCTGAGCAGCTGTAGGTAGAGAACTGCTTGGACATGGCTATAAGAAAAACAATACTGACAGAGCTACGGAAATAAGTAGAGCCAGAGATTTTTAAGGTTTCCTTTTGTTTTACTGAGTTAATGCTTTTTGTAATCTACAAACAAATAGGATGGGAGTTTATAATCTATACAACTCTTAGGAAACTGATGATAAGAAAGAGGTATAGAGCCTGCCTCTCTCCTCATATTTTCATCCAGGAAAGCCTTGATACCAAAGCATCATTCTCATAAAAGATTTTGTAGAGATAAGAAAGTAGGTATTTGGGTTGTTCATATCTTTTTGACTGTCTTTTTGATACCACTGAAATGGCAATACCTTCCAAACTGTCAGTTATTATTAGCATTATTTTTAATTGTTCATGATTTAGTCCATTCTTTTGACATCTTTCCCTAACTGATCCCTCAGTATATTAAATTGGTTAACATATTAAATATTAATTTATATATTAAATTATTAAATGACATTGATCTCTCAGTATATTAAAATTTGTGCCATTTCCTTTACAAATTTCTTACTGTATTTGATTGGATTTGACCTGACTTCATTTTCTTTAGTACCATTTCTACTTCTTCAATTATGATATTACATACTGAGTTGTGAAGGACCAAATATACTGATCTTACTGTCAATAATAATGGAAACTGGCCAATGTAGAACTGTACCATTTTCTGTCTATTTGTTATTCTACCAGTTCCATCTATAAATACTCTTGGGATGACCTGCTTCATTTCTGCTTTGTACCAAGCTTTCTGCAATCAGTAAATCAGCAAGCACATATAATTTTCTATTCTATTCCTTTTCATTATTTCCTGATATGATGTTCTTAATTGCCCAGCCTCTTCTCCCATGATGTTATTTTATTATTGTTATTATTTTAAAAAAAACTTTTACTTTCCACCTTAGAATCAATAGTGTGTATTGGTTCCAAGTCAGAAAAGCAAGAAAGGTTAGGCATTGGGGATTAAGTGATTAGGAAGTATCTAAGGTCAGATTCAAACCCAGGATCTCCCAATCTCTAGGCATGGCTCTTAATCCACTGAGAGACCTAGCTGTCCTCCCTTGGGGAAGATGTTTTGCATCTCCACTTGGACTCTGAAATGGTTTTGCCTTTGGTTCTCATGGTTCATCACATTTGGCAAAGAGCTCAAATGTTTCCTGGCTGAGGTTTCTGGGCTCTTTAGACTTCCTTGTGGTGATTGCATTATTTGATTAAATTTCTCTAAAGTGTGGCAAAAATAATCATCTATATCTTGAATTCATTTCTAATTTTTCAGAGTCAACAGTTTCCTCAAATAGTTTTAGAACTCTTGTAATGGTACACAGTGTCATCTTCTCATGTTTACCTTTTCTTCAAATTTAGCCTTAATTGACTTTTGCTCAGGGGTGCTGTGAAGCTCAAATGAGATCATGGATATAAAACACTCTGCAAACTTTAAAGTGCTTGGTCTCCTCTACAACCTTCTTGTAGCCATCTTAACCACACATTTAAGAAGGAGTAAGAAGCAGGCTAGTCAGCCTAGCAGAGCCACCTCTAGAGGGGTTGGGGAGGTAGAGGAAGCCAATGATTTCTTAGTTGCCATGTCCCATGACTATTTCTGATAATTATTCATTATTATTAGCCTTTAGTCACAAGGCTTCTAGACTGATGAAAATTTCAGTTCCTCAGTCGGCTACTGCATTTAAACTCTCTCAGACTCATTTCCTGATTAAAAGAGAGACAATAATCATACCGACCACACAGGTATGTGTAAGTATTAAATGAGATAACATCCATAAAGTACTTTGAAAACCTTAAAGCACTATATAAATGCTAGTTCCTCCACACACACACACACACACACACACTCATAGGGATAGGGAATAAACATTTATTAAGCTTCTACCATATACTATACTAGGAACTTTTACAAATAGCATCTCGTTTGACCCCCACAACTCTGTGAGGTAGATGCTATTATTTCCCCATTTTAGAGTTGAGGAAACTAAGGCAATCAGAGTTTAAGTGACTTGCCCAGGTTTGTGGACATAGTAAGTGTCTGAGGCCAGCTTTAAACTCCAGCCCAGTGCCCAATCCACTATTCTACCACCTCACGGTAAGCTTTCAATTCACTAAAATCCTCAGGTCATCATTTGGCCACATCCCTTGATTTCTTTGAACCCAAGTATAGCATTTTATATTATTATTTTATTTGGCCTCAAATTCTAGTTTGTTATTATATTTTTGGATCTTATCTTTGTCATCCATTGTGATCAATCCCTCCCAGATTTATTTAGAACTGGTAGGATCTTATATATCAAGTAGTCTAACTCCATTATTTTACAAATAATGAAACTGAGTACCAGAGATTTAAAAAAAAAGGATCCACTGGAGAAAGAAATGACAAGTCAGTTCAGTATCTTTGCCAAGAAAACCCCATGAATAACTATGATCCATGGGGTCATGAAGAGTCAGACACAACCTAGCAAAAATAATAACATTCAGAGAATAAAACAACTTGCCTAAGTTCACTAAACTCCCACTTAAACTAAAGTCCTCTGACTCTAAACAAGGTGTTTGGTTCACTACCCTGTATGAGTGAACTATTTAGTCCAAGTACCATTGCTGTAACTCAACTTACCTTCTGGAGTCAATGAATTCTGAATTTTCCATACTTTTTTTCAAGGAGTCCATTCGTTGGGTAATGTTTCTACTTCCTGTTCTGTTATTCTTCTTCCTGTTTTTTTTTTTCCTTCAGAACTCTTTCATGCTTTATCTCTTGCTTCATTTCTTCTAGATAGTATTGTAGTCTTGTGGCTAAACTTTCTATTTTTCTCTGAGGCTCAGTCATGTATGTTGTAAAATTATTTCCCCTCTCCCAAGGATTACCTTTTGGTAATCCCTAGTTTGATGTGTTCTCTTGTTTACTCATTTTTCTTATTGGATCTCCTTATTTTCAACTCAAATACTTAAAATCTGTTTATAATGACTTATATTATGTTTCCTAGTACACATTTTCTCCTAGTATCCACTGGGTTCTAGCCATCTTTTTGTTCATTTCTTGTCTAGATTAGAGAAGTTTATTTCTGTTGCTCTGTTTTTCTTGGTGTGTTGGTAGAGCTGGTCTCCTCTATAAACTTCTTGTAGAGATCTTAACCACAAAATGAGAAGTAGTAGGAAGCAGACTAGCCAGACCAGCAGAGTTAGCTCCAGTGGGTTTGGGGTGGTAGAGAAAGCCAATATTTTTTAGTTGCCATATCTCATGACTTTTTCTGATTCTCTAGCCTTCTTTCATAGAGGCAGCTAGATGGTGGAGTAGATAGAGTTCTAGACCTGAAGACAGTAAGACTTGAGTTCAAATTCATGTACTTACTAGTTGTATGACCCTAATCTAAACAAGTCATATAACCTCTATTTGCCTCAGTTTCCTTAACTGTCTGTCCTCTCTTCAGTCTTTGACACTATTGATCACATTGTTTCCTGGATACTCTGTCCTACTTGGGTTTTTTGTGATACTTTTCTTTCAGTCCAACCTTTCTTTCTTAGTCTTCTTTGCTGGATCATCATCCTTCTGGCTTTGTCTTGGGTTCTCTTCTCTTACCATACTCTGAGCAATTTTATTTGCTGAATTTGATGATCAAATCTGTGAAGTTGACTCCCAAATTTATATATCCAGGTCCCATTTTTCTCCTGAGCTTTAATTTTACAATATCAGCAGCTGAATACACATTGCCACCCATATGTCCCATAGACATTTAAAACTCAGCATGTCTAAAATGAAACACACTCAACCTATCCTCAAAGCCATCCCCCTTTCTCTTCTATCTGTTAAAATGAGGGTTTTGATCTTCAACTGTAAAGGGAGGGAGAGACAGTAGAGAGAATAGTTCATCTGCTTATTAGGCACCCTCCAAAGGCAAAGGACTAATGCTGTGGCTACTAATAGGTTAGAAAGTTTGCATAAATTACATCAAGCACCTGCTCTCTACCTTGGTCCAGCTTCCTTTAGGTGGTGTCCAGGATTTTTAAAATTCTAAAGCATCATCCACATATACTACTTCATGCACATCACAAATTTGGCTTATTTTTGTCTTCACCTTGAATGTATACCAGGAAAATCTCCAAATATGGTTTAACTATAGCTTATATCTCACTGACCTTTAAGATTCTTATCTCTTCCATCACTCTGAACAAGAAAACACACTCACACGATAGTTTAACATATCTTTAGCTGTGTGAAGTAGAAAGACAATAAAACAGAATATTGAGCCTCTCCAAGTAACGCCATGCCCCTCGGGTAAGAGAATCAGGTCCAGCTAATGACTTTGTCCACACCTTTACTCTTCTCAAAGAAACTGACAAGTTCTAAGTCTTTATATTTCCGCTTCCATTTCCAGTGCTTATGTCTTTAATACTTACAATCAGGTGAATCCTGAATATTTATATTAGAGAAGCATTCTACCCAACCTACAGTCAAAGTCTCAGGTAGAAAGGAAAGGAATTGCCTCATGAACATGTACTTCAATTCCTATGCTTAGGATCCCATGAATTCCTGCTGGTGGCATGCCATAACATAGCTGGTCAAAAGTCAGCCTCATAATCAGGAAAACTTAGGTTCAAGTGCTACCTCTGACATCCTGACTTTAGACAAATCAATATGAATGCCAGTTTTAAACTAAGTATTTGTTGTTATCCAGAGCAGAGGATCAAAGGTCTAGAACAATAAGGAACCTCAGAGGCCACATAGTCTACTCCCTTCATTTTTTTAAAATATAAAACTCTTACCTTTCTTTCTTGGAGTCAATACTGTGTATTGGCTCCAAGGCAGAAGAGTGGTAAGGGCTAGGCAATGGGGGTCAAGTGATTTGCCCAGGGTCACACAGCTGGGAAGTGTCTGAGGCCAGATTTGAACCTAGGACCTCCCGTCTCTCGGGCTAGCTCTCAATCCACTGAGCTACCCAGCTGCCCCCTACTCCCTTCATTTTACAGATGAGGGAACTGTCAGAGAGTTTAAGTTTAAGTTTAATTATTCTTGCCCAGAATAACACAGGTAGCAGGAGAATAAGTTTCAGAGTAGCTACCATTCCACATTAGAAGAAGCATTTTCCTTACCAGGACTTCCCTACACTAGTGAATTACAGTTCTAGCAAAAATGGAAAAAAAAACAACAACAACCTTAGCATTCAATAAATGTTTATTGAATTAAAGGAGAGGAGAGAAAAGGCAGCCTACTGACAGGAAGGAGCTATTGTTTTCTCCCTGACCTTCTTGGTGGTAGACATGGCTGAACAATCTGTACCCCTGGGGTCATTCCATGGACTCTAGGTAGTGCTACAGATACAGAAATGCAAATCAAGTATGTATAACTGAAACCTCTGGGATTGAGAACTTGAGATGGCCATCTGACTGGAGCATGAACCCATGACATCTTGATAAAAAGATTGACAGAAGCATCCCAAGATCTTAAATTACCCTAACAGATTAGACAGTGACCTTCTGGAAAGTTTTGTCCTGAATGGAAAAGTCCCAGGGGTGGACACATTGCTAACTTTTTCTGGAAGGAGAACAGAGCTTCCCTGTTTTTTGGGTTTGGGTTTTTTTTTTTTTGGCTTCCCCTGTCAGAGGATCTGAAGAGGATCACATGGGCTGAGAGTAGGGCAGGATGTACCCTCTGGGTATATTAATAATACCCACTTTATTCAATCCTAATATTCTGATTAAAACTGTTACATAAAATGCTTCATAAGTGAATCAATCAAGCATGCAGCCAGTGATACAACTAGTAGGGTGATGTAAGCTAGTAGGATAGGGGCTAGAATAAAAATCTGATTGGGTAAATCCACACACAAAATGCTTCTCTAACAAGACAAGAATTACTACCAACAAAGGTTCAGGGATAAGGGAAGAGAGATAGCCAGCTCTCTGAGAGTCAGAGAGAATTTGACTTCTCTAAGCATAGACCAACTTGGAACTAAAAACAAAATTGACTGAATTTTAAAAAATCATCTCACACAATCCACACAAGATTATCCAAGGGGTAACAAAGAATAAGGAGTTTCATTAAGTTAATAGAAAAGAGCCTTCTTTCCCAGCCACCACCAATGATCCAGAGGCTCTGCTACACTTGGGCAAAGTACCTGAAGAAGACCAAGCCTAGAATATGAAGTCTTCTACAGTATCAGTTGGGGTTTTAGAATCAAAGGAAGTTCACCTGGAATGACTTCCACTTTTTTCCTTTGCTTATGCTAGCATTCCTCAAAGCTTTTCCTATAATAGATGCTAGTTTTCAATGATTGTTTCCTTTCTCTTCTCTGACTGTCTTTACCATACATTACATACATACACTTCATTGTATGTGACTGTGCACATATTTGTTTTCTGGACAATAAAGTCTTCTCTCCTATGCTCCTTGAAGACAGAGACTTTGCCATCTTCTCATCCCTTTTTCCTCTTCTGTCATATAATAGCTTGTCAATGAATACTTGTACGTTTGAGGAATGAACCTTAATAGAGACAAGATGAGTAACTTGAGTATGATGTTTCATGGACTTTCTTCTTGGGGTCTCCCAGTTGATGTAAATGATGACAGACAAGGAGTGTAGCCTCCTGTCTCAGACAGTTTTGTGGTGATTTTGTGGGAAGGCCACCATCTTTGTCTTGATGGAGATTTTGGTATGATTTAGATGTGGTCCTTAATCTGGAACCCTTCCCCCCAACCAAATGGGAGTCACAGCTTTCTGTAAATTATGTACAGCACTTACAGTGACTCATAAACACATATATATTGTTCCAGAGCAGGAGATTTTAACCTATGTTCCACTAACTCCTTTATTTTGGGGAACAGTGAGAACTTGGATAAGAAAAAAATTTACGTGTTTTTGTTTTTATTGAACTCTAACTGGGATTTAGCATTTCCTTCTCATGAATTAAAAAAAATCCTAGGAATCCATTGGCATCACCGGACTGCCAAAAGGGACCATGGTGCAAAAGGTTAAGAAGCTCTTTTATAGAATAAGTTGAAATCATAGGATTTTGGAGCTGGACAGCAACTTAAAAATCACTTAGAATCAAAGAATAAATGGATCACAGATTTAAAGCTGGAAGGGATCTTTGAAGTCTGTCTTGTACCAGTAATTCTTAACTCATGGACCCTTCAGTAGGCTGGTAAAATCTTCCAATTCCTTAAAATAATATTTTTAAGTGCATAAAAATAAAACACACAGGATTACAAAAGAAACAGATTATTTTGAAACATAGTCATATTCTTAAAATAAGTTCATGGACTTCAAATGAAAAACTCCATATCTAGTCTAATACCTTCAATTTACACATGAGGAAATTGAGAGACAGGTTAAGTAATTTGCCCAATGTACCATGGATAATATAAGAGGCACTATTCAAACCTGATCTCCTTTCTTCAACACCAGCTACTCAAGTCCCTCCTTTTATGGCTAAGGAAATTAAGGCCTAGAATGGAGAAGTAATGGTCTGAATTCATATAACTAAGGAGTTCAGGACCCTGGTCTTCTGAAGTCTGGCCCCTTACTCTTTCCATTATGCTATGCTGGTAAAGGAGATTGGAATGGGCAGAGAGTTTAGAGGAGGAGGTGCTCTATGACACCTCCCCCCCCCAACCAATGCTATTTTTAATTCTTACTCACTTCCCATCCCGGCCCAATAAGATGGCCATTCTTCCACTTGGTAGTCATCACACCTCAACCTACATAGTATAAATTGAGGAATTCCCACTGACTCTCTTTCTAGACCCAAATGGCTTGAATGAAATTGTGGATAGGACACTGTCCAAGTCACAGGCAGAAACATCGGTAGAAGCATCAGACTTAGAACTGACAGGCAAGTCAACCTACTGGTTGAATTGCTTTCAAATAGTGGGCACTTATAAGTTGAATGAGAAAATAGGGAAATTACCCTTACACATTTGTTCCTAATGAGGAGAAAAGACATTGTTTGCTGATGTTTGTTCTTAGTTATCTGTGCACAATGAAATCTCCTTTCAAACACCACCACTATTCCAAGGCACAGGCACACTTAGTTTTAACCCTTTCCATGTCCCGGGAGCAGCAACTGATGTGATTTAATCAGTCGAAATGACAACAGAGATGACACTTCTCCGTCTCATCTGCTTTGTAGCTGCACTGAAAGCACCATGGAATCTTTCCATTTGACTTGTAGTTGACTTTTCGTTCTTGATTTTATTGTGCCCTGCATTAGAATGTGAGGTCTTTGGGAACAGGTTCTATCTTTTCTGTTTGTATCCTCAGCACTTAATGCTGTACTTTGGACATAGTAATATTTGTTATTATTATTGAATGCTAATTAAATAAATCAATATAATTGATACATTTCATTAGAATTTATTCATATTAGTTTAAGGTGGATGATGGAAGACTGAATGAACTTATAGAAAACTTATTCAGAAAGGAAAACATTTGTCATTGCAAGAAATAATGTTAGAAGTAATATAAGAACAAACAGTCCATACATAGGAATGTATTTGCAAGGTTCTGATTTCTGCCTGATTAAATGAGATATATACTTACCACTGTATCTAACACATACTAGGTACTATATAAATATTTATTCCCTTCCTTCCCCCCCCTCCCTCCTCTTCCTCCTGGTCCAACTGGTTCTGAACACAATTATAGGTAGATGAAGAAAGGGAGAGAGAATAGAACCTAGAGCTCTAAAATAACAATAATAATAGCTATCATTTATATTTTACTTATTGTGTACAAGTCACTATAATTATTATCTCACTTGATCATCACAACAGTCTTGGAGGTAGGATCTAATATTATCTCTATTTTAAGATGAGGAAACCAAGACAGATAGAGATGAAATGACTTACAGTCACACAAATTGGAAGTATCTGGAAACTCATATCTGATATCCCAAGGTAACCTGTGTGTCCTTGGAAAAATCTTATGCCCTCCCTGGGCCTCTGTTTTTCTCCTCTGTAAAATTAAGGGATTGGAATAATTTACTTTAAACTCCCTTTTTGTTATCTTTCTGAATTGAACTCTAGAATACTAAGGCTAAAGACAGGGAGAGTTTAGAAGAGAGTTTACTATGCCTGTTCTAGAAAATGAAGGCATGATAGAAAACCTGACTTCAAATCCTGTGCTCTATCCAAGGTTAAGTTAGTTAAAGAAACATGGGAAGATTGATATGAACTGATGGAAAAAAGAAGGAAGACAAAGTATACAGTAAACTATAACAATGAAAATGGAAAGAATAAAAGGAAAAGCAATGAAAAAAAATAAACCTAAATAGTGGGTAGTTAAAATGATCAAGTTTGGCTCTAAATAAAGGAAGAGAAAGTCCTCTTCTCTTCTTTCTTTTCAAGAGGCAGGACATCATGGTTGTGGGATTCTGCATATACTGTCATACTTGGTTATATTGGTTAGTTTTGCTGGATTGCTTCCTCCCACACCCATGGTTACAAGGGATGACTTTTTGGGTAGAAGGGGATATATCTGGAAATAAAGCTAATCTAAAAACTAATAAAATTTTTAAATGAATTTAATTAAATTAAGAACCCTTTGATAAAATAAGAAATTTTGTAATAAAAATAATAAAATAGATTTTTCTAGCAAATTAAAAAAATAAAAAGTATTATTACACTCTCTTTAAATCTATTTTGTTCCTTTTGAATAAGGGATGACATCCTAGCCACATCTGTATAAAGAGTCCCCTCCCACCAAACTTCCATGATGAGTTTGAGACCTAGTGAGATTTTTGGTCTCATAATCTAGCAATGGGTATTATATAAAAAAGAGCTACCCAGCTTCAACTCCATCCCAATAACCTCCTTTTCGGAGAAAGTCATGTATTTTTTGGAATGCTTCCAAAAAACCACAGCTCTTTGGGGAAAAGTTCTATGTAGGTGAGATGTATCTGGAGAAAGCTAGTCTTTCTAGGTTTCTTTCCTGCTCTTGATTGACTACAAAGAGGCAAAATAACTCCCAGATTGTGGTCCTTTTCTAGGACAATTTGTAGTGGGTAGAGTGATATAATGTTTTCCAGGTTGCTTCACTGAGTATCTGGTGTAGGACTTAGAGGCGGAAATTAGAAGTCATCTAACCCAACCCTCTCATTTTACAAGACAACTAAAGCCTAGAGAGAAGGAGCTTGTAGGGTTTCACAACAAATTGGCCACAGATTGGGATCTAGAAATCCAGGTCCCCTGCATCCTAATCTAGTGTTTTTTTTAACATCACAAGAAGGAGGATTTCAAATTTCCCCTATTGTTCTGTTCTCAGAGTGAGTCCAGAGCTGAGAAGAAAGAAATCTTAGTGGGGAGAAAGCAAGTTCATTTCCAACTTGTGCCTCTAATGCTAACTCAAACCTAGTTCTTCAGAGAAAGAGAGTAAGATGACAAGTTTTCCCTCTCCTCTAGGTACTTCCTGTTTGGTTTTCTTTATTTCTCTCCATCTACCTGGAGCTAGGCGTGTTCCATCAATTGATCTCCATGTTGGGGATCAATGGAAGAGAAGGCTTCTCAAAGGCATCAAACTTTAATTTACTCCTTATATTTTTATCACCACCAAAGACACAGCACATCTTGTAGACTATGATAAAGGCTCTGTTCTGGGTAAAGGATGGGGAGTGCCTCTCTGGGGTTAAGGAGACTTTATGTTTACTACTTGAAAGATTAATGGGTCACTCAAGCATCCCCATCTCATACATTTTTATGCCAGTGTAGGGGAGTAAATGTGATGTATGCTCAAGGGAGAATGATAGGTTTAAATGTCTAACAGCTGCTCTTTGGAGGCTCGGAATGGCTTAAGTGTATCTCCCATTTAGCACTTAGCCTGCTCATCCTCACAATTTACAGTGAGGGGCGTTTTCCTTATTGCTGTTTGTGCAAAAAAGACAAAAGGCAAAGGGTTAGCCAAAATTGTTCAGGTGTAGGTTGAAGCAGATGACCTCCGAAGGCTCATGTAACTCGGAGATTCAGTTATTCTGGGTCTGAGGTAGCATTCCATGTCTAGGGAGCCAGAGCCCTCAGTAGGTTGCCATCAGCCCCAAGAAAAGCTGACTTAGAAAATTGTTTTAGAGATTGACCTGTTTTCTCTGACTCTTTAATGATTGTCTTCTGTTTGAATCTCAGAAGCCTAGAATTCAATAAGCATTAATTAAATGCCTACTATGTACCAGACAATGGGAGTACAAATGTCAGTGTGTATTCTAGGGTGACTATCCCAAATTTCACTCACAGAAAGTGGCTACTACAATTCCCCTTGGAGATCCAGGATTCTTAGAAGTTGGGGATGTATAGTTCATGAGCCCCCACCCCATGGGTGGGGGTGGGTGCTTCCCACCACGATTATATGTTGTTTATCAATTTGTTGGTTAGTTTAATTAGCTTATAGAAAGGAATAGTCAAGACAATTGTTAAAAAAAACAACCCACATTCCTTCAAGTCTCTCCCATGCTTGCAGAGTCCAGGAGAACGTAAGTTCAAGACAAGAATGCATACATGACCAAGGGGGTAATACGGAGCTCCTGTTTACTAGAAGTCCTTTTCTTTCTTTCATGGAATGCTTAAGAAGATCCCTTGGGCATGGCTTGGCTTCCTTGTTGAGAGATAGGTGTTGGTCTCAGACAGAAACTGATGAGCTCTCAAGCCTGCTATTTCACAGCTTCCTCTCCCATTCCCCAAATGATTCCCAGACAGAGGGAGGGAACTATCAGGACGAATGGTATGGGTTAATTTGAACATTAGGGAGCAGCTGGGGGTAAGTGCTTATGATGTCATCAATAAATAACCTACCAATCAGATCCCTCTAAAAGAATTATTGTGTTAGGTTGAGCCTGGAAGGAGAGGGAGTAGAGAATGACAAATCATAGACTATCCGAGTTGGAAGGGAGCCCAACCTGACCTTGACCAGGAACTCCTTCTTATGGCAGTTTTCCCAACAAGTGGACATATATATACTTCGCTTGAAGACCTTAAGAAATGGGAAATCCTGAGGCAGCTGACTCCATTTTGTGACAACTCTAATTATCTAGAAGTTTTCCTTTATATGAAGCCAAAATTTGCCTCCCTCTAATTTCCATCTACTGTTCACAGTTTTGCCCTCTGGGGCCAAGGAAGTCAAGTTTAATTCTTCTTCCATATTTTAGCCTTTCAAATACTTAAAGACAGCTATCATATGTCCAACCCCTAATTTTTTCCTTCCCAGTTAACTCAATGGATCCTTATGTAGCATGTTTTAATTCTTGTAACATCTATTTTCTAGCCTCTGGAAATATCCAGCTTTGTAAGGTTCTTCATTCTTCTCTTTCTCAGGACTGGGGTGAGGGGGAAGTCATGGACAACCTCCAAGAGAAATGAGCCCTGGTTTTTCTTAAGTATTCTCTAACCACTGTGCTATTTCCAGTTTTGAAGGGCAAAGTATGCACCCAGCATCCTACCCTTCCACCTCAGAACAAAGAGTCATTTTCTCCAAATATTCAAAAGAAAAACCATGTCTATTAGAATGTTCCATGTGTAAGACCCAAATATGATGAATAAATAGGGAGAACTAATAGAAGATAATTCATGAATGGATATGGGACTAAGACCTTGTCATTGATATCTTAGTCCCTTTGTTTATCAGTCCATGTAGTAAAAGCTATTGAAAAAAAGTAAGATATATCCAAGGGCCATGATGTCTGAAATATTCAACATGACCAAAATTGATTATCCCCCCCATATCATTCCTCCACCAAGCTTTTCTAATGTTGACACAAGGCACTGCTATGCTCTTAGTCCCCCAGATTTGTAAGCTCTCAATCATACTTTTCACATCCCTTGTTTAACTGGTTTTAAATCTTATTGATTCTACTGACATAAAACCTGCCACATTCATGCCTTTCTCTCCAATTATACAACTACCTACTTTGTTTAGGTCATCATAACCTTTCATCTCTTTTTGGAAGAGACTACAAAAATAGATCTCCCTGCATTTCATATCTGTCTTCTTCAATTCACTTATAAAGGTATACCCCTTTCAGATTTTAAGAGGAGTAATGACAGATGAATGTGATACTTGCTTACAAAATTCCCCTAATTAAATAGCCCTCAGAGCTATTGTACTTGGTCAGAATAAAGAATGCCCTAGTTCCTTATTTCTCAGTTTTCATTTGCCTAAGACCAACAACATTACTTTTATAGTTAAAAACAAGGGAACTCTGAATTCCAAAACTATTTCAGGACAGATATCCATTGCCTAGTAATGGCCCAGACACTGGGGAAGAAAATTTGGAATACAGACTATTTGACTACCATAAGTTAGAATGAGATCTCTTACTAAGAGGACCCAGCTGTGAACCAGAAGAGTTCATCAAAAGACTAATAGAAGAGAAGCTCTATCATTATATATCTACCATACTATATAGGCTCACTTAAAGAGAAGAACTAGAAATATCCTAGAATCCAAATCCTAGGAAGAAGTCCCTACATTTTCTGGAGTGTAGCACTCCTTCAGCAATGTAAGAGGCACAGGCTAATAGAGAAGTAGAATGGACCAACAGTAGAGCATCCCAGATTAGCGTTGGTAGTCTAATCACAGAGCAGTTCTAATACAGACAGAACACCCATCAGAAAATTCGTGAGGATGTTTCCAGAAAAAGAGAAACAATAGTGAATCTCTCCTTTACAGAGCTAAGAGTTGCCTTGACTTCATATATTCTCTATATATGCATGCATACACGTCATTTCTATATTATTTTATTTTTGTGTCCCTTTTCCTCAGATACTGTATTTATTTGGAAGAGAGTGTGACTAAGGCTTATGGATACAATGCTGTGTAATTATTATTCTTGTTTTGTCTTTTGAGTAAATGTTTTTGTTGAGTTAATTGAGTTTCTAAACAATTGGAAAAATATTAATTGCTCATGAGTAGGCCAAGCCAATATAATAAAAATGACAGCTTTACCTAAATTATTTTACTTATTTAATGCCATACCAATCAAACTACCCCAAAATTATTTTTATAGAGCTAGACAAAATAATAACAAAATTTATCTGGAAGAACATATGGTCAAGAATATCAAGGAAATTAATGAAAAAAATGTGAAGGAAGGTGTAGCAGGACTGGATCTCAAAGTATATTATAAAATGGTAACTATCAAAACAACCTAGTACTGAATAAGAAATAGAGGGGAGGATCAGTGGAATAAATTGGGTACATAGTACATAATAATAAATGACCATAGTTATCTAGTGTTTGATAAACCCAAAGTTCCTAGATTTTGGTACAAGAATTTATAATTCCTTCTTCCTAGACACTTTCTAGCTGTGTTACCCTGGGATAGTCACTTACCCCTCTCTCCCACCCCATTGCCTAGCCCTTACCTCTCCTCTGCCTTGGAACTAATACACAGTATTAATTTTAAAATGGAAGGTAAGAATTTTTTTCAAAATAGCATAGCAGAAACTAGGTATATACCACCATCTCACACTATATATGAAGATAAGGTCAAAGTGATTACATGATTTTGACATAAAGGGGTAATGCCATAAACAAATTGGGGGAGTATGGAATAGTTTACCTGTCAGATCTATGGATAAGAGAAGAATTTATGGTCAAACAAGAGCTAGAGAGCATTACAAGATATAAAATGGATAATTTTGATTATATTAACTAATTTTGCACAAACAAAACAAATGCAACCAAGGTTAGAAAGAAAGTAGAAAACTGGGGAAATTTTTACAGCAAGTATCTAATAAAGATCTCATTTTTCAACCATATAGCAAACTGAGTAAAAATCATAAGAATACTAGCAATTCCCCAAGTGACATATGGTCAAAAGATATAAACAGGCAGTTTCCAGACTAGGAAATCAAAGCTATTTCTATTCACATAAAAAAATTCTCTAAATTATTCTTGATTAGAGAAATGAAAATTAAAACTTAGCAATTGACAAAGTCTCTCATGCTATTCTCATTGACAAGGTGAAGAAGTGAGGCAAAGAACAGTAAGCTAGTTTTGGAAATGAATGAATGACTGAACCAAAAGGATAGTAAATTAATCAACATTTATTAAGTACCTACTATGTTCCAGGCTCCCTGCTAAGTACTGGAAGTCATTAATGCTTCAGGGTCAACTTAGAAGAAGTCCCCTACAAGAGGAATCTCTACTTGACCCTGCGTTTTTTAATATTGTCAGTGACTTTGATGAAGGTGTATAATACATACTTGTCAAATTAATAATGACATAAGTATATACCTAGGAGGTATTCTTAACATGATTATGACAGAGTCCTAATCAAAAAAGATTTCAGGTCAAGATGGTGGGCATCTAATAAGGGATCAACATAAATTTTATATTTGAGATTTTTTAAAAGTCACAAATATAAGGTGAGGGAAGCATGCTTAGACACTAGTTGATCTGTAAATGATCTGGAGATTTCAGTGACTCATAAGTTCAATGAATCAATTATATGGTATGACAACCAAAAAGCCCAATGTGATCTTAAGCAACATTAAAATAGGAAAAGAGCTTACATTATGCTCTATTAAGGTCAGACTATATCATGAATATTGTGTCCAGTTCTAGATGCTTTTGTTAGAAGAACATTGGATAAGGATAAGCATAAGAATAAAGATAAAAATAAGGATAAGGATAAGGACATTGGACAAGACAAGATTTTTTCAAAGTCCTAATCTAATGTCTTATCATGATGAAAAGGTGATTCTGTTCCTGAAAGCTATGCCTGTAGACCATCAGCTCTGGTAGGTTCTACCATGCTTGTGGTTCCAGCAAAAGAATATATCTGCTTTCTAAGAACTGACCTTGTTAGGTACAGACAGGATCATTACCAGTAAATTGCCCACTTGGGTGATGAATTCTTTGGCAATGAAGAAAGAATATGAAATGACTGTCAGTCCTCCTGCATCTGAAGTGATGGTGATGGAGTTGTTGAAAAAGCATTCACCTTAATGTTAGAAAAATATGAATAGAGTGCTAAGGATGACCCAGCATTTAGATAGTCTATAAACATTAATTTAATCATAGATATTTTAGATGTAAAATTCTTATCTAGTGACCAGTAAGTGGATATTCTATTGGAGGAATGGAATCATTAATTGATGCTATTTTTATAGATCAAACTAGAAGACAAAAGAAGATATAGCTTAATGAAAGACTGACTCATAGGTTCTCCTTAGAGAGGCAAATGCATTAGCAAGATTGACTTTATTATGAAATCAAAGGCAACCAGAAACTTCATTTCATGACCTACTTAGTTACCTTATATTATACGAAGTGTTTGTGATAAATATTATAACAAGACTTCCAGAATGGGAATTTCAATTTCTGTGCCAAAATATATTTTTTCTACTTTAACTTATCATTTTAAAATTAATTTTTCATTTGAACTTTGACTTTCTTTTGTTTTTTTAATTAAATATAGAAGCAATTTTTTACAATTGTCTTCTGACATTTTGTGATTCAGATTCTCTCCCTCCACTCCCCACTCCTGCCCCAAGGCAGTAAATGATCTGTTATAAGTTATACCAGTGCTTTCATGCAATATCTATTGCCAGACTTCCCCTGCTATGACAGAAGACACACACTACCCATACAATTAAAAACTCTTGAAGGAAATATAATAGAAGATGGTATACTTTGATCAGCAGGTTCCAACAATTCCTTCCTTGGTTTTGGATAGCGTTTGTTTTTTCTAATTATGAGTTTAGTTCTTCCCAGTTGATTATCATAAAATATTTTTGTTAATGTATATATAATGTTCTCCTGGTTCTGCTCGCTTCATTTTGAGCTAGTTTATATGTCTTTCCAGGTTTTCCTGAACTCAACCTATTCATTATTTCTTGTGAGTACAATAGTATTACAATATAACGATATACCACAGCTTATTTATCCATTCTCCAGGTGATGTGTCCATTTTCCTTTCCAGTTTTTTGCCACTACAAAGAATATTTCTGTGCAAGTAGGTTCTTTCCCCCTATCTCTGATCTCTTTGGGATAGAGACCCAGTAGCAGTATTGCTGGGTCAAAGGAAATGCACAGTTTTGTGACCCTTTGAACATGGTTCCATATCGTTCTCCAGAATGGTTTTTATTATTCACAGTTCACAGTTCCACCAACAGTGTATTAGTGTCCCAATTTTCCCATATCCTCTCCAACATTTATCATTTTCCTTTTTGGTCATATTAAATAATCTGATAGGTGTGATGTGGTTTCTTAAAGTTGTTTTAATTTTCAATTCTCTATTCAATAGTGATTTGGAAAAAATTTTTGTATACCTAGAACTAGTTTTAATCTCTTCATCTGAGAACTGCCTATCATATCTGTTGACCATTTTATTAATTGGGGAATGCTTTGTATTCTTATAAATTTAACTCAGTTCTCTATAAATTTGAGAAATGAGACCTTTTTCAGAGATCCTTGTTATAAATCTGTCCCCCCACCCCATTTGTTATTTCCCTTCTAATCTTTGTTGCATTGGTTTGGTTTGTGCAAAACCTTTTTAATTTGATATAATCAAAATATCCATTTCAGTTTTTGTTATTTTCTCTATGTTTTGTCTGTTCTTCCCTTATCTATAAATCTTACAGGTAAACTTTTCCATATTCTCCCAATCTGTTTATGGTATCACTCTTTATTCCCAGATCAAGTGTTCATTTTGACTTTATCTTGGTGTATGGTGTGAGATGTTGGTCCATGCCTAGTTTCTGCCATATTATTTTTCTAGTAGATATTGTCAAATAGTGAAGCTTGGATTGTCTAACAATCCAATAACTTATTGAACCATAGGTTTTATGGTCATTAATTACCATGTGTTGATTTCCTTACTTATTCCACTGATCCACCTCCCTATTTCTTAGCTATTACCAAATTATTTCGATGATTACTGCTTTATAGTATAGTTTGAAATCTAGTAATGACTAGGTCTTCTTCCTTAGTATTTTTTTCATTAATCCCCTTGATATTATTGACCTTCTGTTCTTCCATGTGAATTTTATTATTTTTCCTAATTCTTGGAAATGACTTTTGGATAGTTTGATAAGTATGGCACTGAATAGGTTAATTAATTTAGGTAGGACTATCACTTTTATTATATTGGCTCAGCCTCTATGAGCAAATAATATTTTTCTGACTGTTTTGTACTGATTATATTTCTGAAGAACAGGAAGTAGAGAAAATTTATGATGATAATAAGATGATAAGATCCTCCAAATAAAATCTATACATACTTCAAAACTTGATTTCAATTTAAATCTGGGTAAAAATGATATTGGTGAAAATATGTTAGTAAATATGGCTCTAAAGAAAGAAATGAGAAAGTCAAAACTTGTAGACTATGCAGGGGCTTAGTAATATAGAATTTTAAAGAAGGAAGTCAGGAGCCACTGAACATTCTGAGCACTAGATATACAAAAATTGACTGATTATATTCTCACAGGAAATTACTGACTGATAATGGCTGAGTTATTCCCAAATACACTACCTACACACATTTAGAACACTGACTTGTTAGAGCAAAGATCAAAGAAAGACAGCACCAAATTAGAAGAAATAATATAGATGAAGTAGTATGTCATGCAACTGAAATCATAATACCTAGACCTTTTAAACTGGCTTTTTATCCCTCAAAATGGGAAACAGATGAAAAGATAGATATTTGACACAGAATATACCATTTCCTAGGAAATTCTAACTAATGTAAATCCTTTATCACAATGAGAAGACCAAAAGATGCTAAAAATTGCTAGATGATATCATTGCACAGTGATAGAGCATTAGACTTAGATACCAAGAAGCTCTGAGTTCAAATTCAGCCTTAGATACTCAGGGGCTACGCGACATTGGGCAAGACACTGAACTTATATTTGCCTCAGCTTCCTCATTTGTAAAATGTAAGTAATAATAGCACCTACTTCCCAGTGTGGTGGTGAAGATAAAATGAGATAATATTTATAATGTGTTTTGCAAACTTTAGAGTTCTATACAAATGCTAGCTATTATTGTTATTTAGCAAATTTTTATCTCTTTATGAATTGGAGATATAAGATAGCCTTAAGGACATAGCAGTTTCAAATATAGACTCATTAAAAATATTATGGGAGAGAACAGTGGAAGATTATGAAAGATATCACTCCACAAAATAGTAAAAAAGCAAGGGAGTGAAAAACATGTTTACAGAAAGCTTGAGAAGAGACAAAACTAAATTAAATCATCCTAAGAGCATTTAAGGAAGAAGGACACAGACAAATATTGGAAAAAGTCTGTGAAAATCTTTATAACAAATTCTTTTCTTCATTTATGGCAGCAGAATCACTACAATTATACTCTCATATCATATGACTTCACTTCCCTTTTCCTCACATTATGAATTAGATGAAAATTTGTAAATAAACATGATTTTCAGTTTAAAAAAAAGTAGGATACTAAAGAAAATAGAGAGGAGTAGAGCAGGTGGATATACTGGAAAGAAAAAAAAAGTAAGTTCATACTAGAAGGAAGATCATTTTGATAGTTAAGAAACTGATTCTCAAAAGACCTAAAAAATGAATATTCAGTTCTTGGGGGAAAATTATGGACCATAGTATTATTCTTCAAAAAGAAGCTGCAAAAATACCACTAACTACTAGTCCATGACTAACTTTCTATCTTTATGGAATTTTTATGAGAATTATCTATATACATATATACATCTCTTCTACAACTCCTCATGTATGTGTCAATAATCATAAAAGATTCTTTTAAAGAGATTATAGTAGGAATAACTATTTGATAACCCTCTGTTTATTAATTCCAAGTGAAGCATGAAATAGGAGACATATATTAGCGAAATGCATTTGACACTCTCATGCCAGTTATGACATTTTTATGTCCAATGCAAAGTTCAGAGGGAAGAGAGATTCCCGATAGAAGTGAAGTTTTCCAGGGACTACTTTTTGGGGATGACATGCTTGCATCAAATCCCACAGTAATATAGAACCTCCTAAATGAGGATTAGAATCGGTCAAAAAAATTTAACACAATCATCTAAATAGGAAAAATCAAGTAAAGAAGTACTGGTATCTAGTTTATAATATGCTGTTAAATAGGTATCTCAAACAGCTCATTTATCAGGATCTCTTCCCTTTTTTAAAGGTTCAATAAGTTTATTATCTTAGTCTGAAAATCTTTATAGAGAGTTATAGGTTGCAATGGTTTAGCTATCACTTTCATATTCTTTGGCTCTAAAGAAACTTTCCTTTTGATCAATTTGGTCTCTCTCTCTCTCCCTCCCTCCCTCCCTCCTCCTTCTCTCTCTCTCTCTCTCTCTCTCTCTCTCTCTCTCTCTCTCTCTCTCTCTCTCTCTCTCTCTCTCTCTTCTTCCTTCCTTCCTTCCTTTCTTGCTTTCTTCCCCTCTTTCTCCCTTTCCCTTAACTTCTTTCTTAGAATTAAGACTGCATATTGGTTCCAAGGCAGGAGAACAGTAAGCGCTAGGCAATGAAGGTTATATGACTTGCAAAGAGAATTGTCTGAGGCCACATTTGAACCCAAGGTTTTCCATCTCAAAGCCTGTATCTCAATTCACTGAGCCACCTAGTTGCCCCCTCCACCTTTTCTTTCTAAATTTTTCCTATTGGGTTTCTTTTAATAGACTGGATTCTCTCACAAACCAACATGCGCTTTCTTGTATGTCTCCATTGTGCCAGAAATTACTGTACCATGAGAACTTTTTTTATAGGCATCTTCATCTTCTTCCATTAGATAACACATAAAACCTACAACATTCTGGCCCATGATGTACTTATAATGTACTTCAACAATGAATTCTTTGCTTTCTAAATCGTAACCAAGGGAATGTTACTCTAAGGAAGAGATGAACCATCATTCACAACTCCAGTCCAAAAGACTGCTCCCAGTGGTAGTGCTGGCAATACCTGCATCTAGATAGTACATAAAAGTGCTAGACTGACCATCAAAGTTTTTCCCCCTGCATTTATCTCTAGTCTCTTTCACTTGGCATTTTTGAATCTTGTTCATACTTAATCTGTTGAGAAGCGTGAAGGCTAGGAGCAGGCCATTACAGTAAACAGCAGCATCATTCATCAGGTCAGCCTTCACATCATACTTGTTGATTCAGCAGATCTATCTAAATATCTGTCTATCCATCCATCCATTTATTACTACGCATGTATACATATATGTAATATAGGTATAGAATTTTATAGACATAAATATCTTTTTATCTACCTATCTATATTTTGAACATATATTCTGAATGGACAATGGACTGGACTCAAAACTGATTAGGAGAGTTGCCTGGATTCCTTCTGGGAAATTGTGCAGTTCTTTTAAGTATCTTCAAACTTTATCATGGGAGAATGGTGGAGCACATTATGGTATATGAATGTAATGAAATAATATCATTATACCATCAGAAGTGATGAAAGATATGGCTTAAAACCTGGAAAGACTTTTATGAATTGATACCAAGTGAAGTAAACAGAATCAAGGAACAATTTATACAATGACAACAGTGTAAAAATAAATACCTTGGAAAGCTACAAAAACTCTGATCAATTCAATGACCAATTATGGTTCCAGAAGACCAGTGATGAAACGTACTACCTATCCTGTGACAGAGAGGTGATGGACTCGAGGTGCAGAATGAGATGTATATTTTTTGGACGTAGATAATGCTGAGATTTTGGTGGTGTTAATTATGGATATTTGTAACAAGGGTTTTGTTTTAATTTTTCAGTGGTGGAGAGCAGGTAGGAGGGTGAAACAATTGATATTTGTTCATTGGAAAAAAAGAATCTCCAAGCTTCTTCCTGAAATAAGGGCCCATCTTTTAAACTTCAATAAACTTTCTAATAATGCTCTTATGGAATGCCACTGTCTCAGAAAAATTAAAGTTGAATGGCATCTAAACCCTTAGACAGGATCCCTGGCAATAGTGAGTTAGGCTACCACATAGTACTAATAAAGAATTGAAGAGGAAAAATGGTATCAAAAAACATCATCAGAGATATATGATAAGAAAATGTTAAATGATCAAGTATAGAGCAAAATGATGGAAAGTTGCTATGTTCCCTTGGTTTTACTCAATGTCAAAAGATCTAGAGGATGGCCTCCAGGATTTCAGATGGATGTCCTGAGGAAGATTTATGAAAAGACACTGATGACTCACACATATCGGATGAGAAGTTATGGAGGGATTATGATTTGTAGCATTGAAAAGAATGCCCACACCAGGGATATTGTGGATCCACTGACATATTAAGGTATTAATAAGCTGGATGATGTCCAGAAGAAGGCAGTCCAGATATGTAAAGGTGGAGAGATCATGAGAACCAGTTGAAGGAGCTGGAGAAGAGAAAAGATAATAATGGCTCTAAGTTAGGTGGTGCAGTAGATAGAGCAGGAGGCTTGGAGTCAGGAACAGTTGAGTTCAAATCTAGCTTTAGACACTTACTCATTATGGGATCCTAATTAAGTTACTTAACCTATGATTGGCTCAGTTTCCTCATCTATAAAATAGAGATAATAATAGCTCCTACCCCCCCCCCAGGGTTTTTGTGATGATCAAACCAGATAATCATAAAGTTCTTAGCACTTCAGTTGGCATATAGTAAACACTACATAAATGTCAGTTATTATTATCAATTATTTTAAGGATTATCATGTAGAATGGGAATAAAATTTGTTTTGCTTGGCTATAATGGACATAACTAGGAATAGTTGCTAAAAGTTGAAAAAAGAGACATTTAGGGTAGGAAAAGCTTTCTAACAACTAGAGCTATCCAAAAGTAGAATGAAGGGTTTCAAGGGGTCTTCCAAGAATGGCTGGGTGGCCATCATTAGGTATGTTGTACCAGATTCTTACATGGTCTTTTTAGAGTCTTTCCTATTCAAGTTCTGTAATTTTCAATTTAACAATAGTTACCATTGATGGTGGCCAATGGTGGGTCCATTTTGACTCAGAGGCCAGACTTAGCCCTCAGACACAATTTATCCTGTCTTTCAGAGTTGGCTACAACCAAGTGGATAATTTCCCCCTCAGAAGTTGCTTTTATGAGTGTGTCTCTAGCCTTCCCTTCCATTGGTAAAATACATCATAATGAATCCTTAGTATCTGCATTACTGACCTTCTTGATTCTTTTGTGTAACCTCCTCTAAGTCTCCAAGCGGTTATAATGGACAGGGACTCTACCCATCTCCATTTGTATCTCCCACAGTGCCAAAACTATTAGAGGAGCTAATAAATCAATCAATAAATCAAATGTCCTGGGCCTCACATTCTTCGGTGGCTCATTTGTCTTTAGGGAAAGGGAAAAACCTAAATAAAGTTGCTTTTTTATATGTATGTTGCTATTGATTGGACAATAAAAATGGTCCCTCTCCCATTAGTACATGATCATGGATGAGTATGATAGGATCGGCTAATTGTCACCTTGGCAGGCACTAGGACCTGAACCCAGTACAGGGCCGGTAAGGTTCCATGGGGGAGGGCAGTTGAGGTTGGAGTATGGATGTCATGGGCAGCCTCTGGGCTTCAGGAATCCCAGCAACCTCCAGCTCTTTGTCTGGGATTTCAGATTTCCAGCACCCCTGTGCTCTACATATCATAGAGGGGTTTTAAATGATTTTATAAAAACTGCAAATGTACAAGGTAATTGAATCTTCTGTTTTATTACCCCGAGCTGCCTGGACCTTGCTCAGCCTCCCCCTCACTCATAGAGCTGCTTGAATCAGGTTGGAAATGTTTGTACTGGTAATATATAGGACTTAATTAACCTGGGCTTTTATAGCATTTCCAATGTAAGGTTGAAGCGAACTTCTAGGAAGCTTTAGGGGGGGGGGAGGAGACAGAGAGAGAGAGAAAGAGAGAGAGAGAGAGAGAGTGTGTGTGTGTGTGTGTGTGTGTGTGAGAGAGACAGAGAGAGACAGAGACAGAGAGAGAGAGACAGAGAGAGAGACAGACAGAGAGACAGAGAGACTGAGAGACAGAGAGAGAGAGAGACAGAGAGACAGAGAGACAGAGAGACAGAGAGAGACAGAGACAGAGAGAGAGAGACAGAGAGAGAGACAGAGACAGAGAGACAGAGAGACAGAGAGAGACAGAGAGAGAGACAGAGAGAGAGACAGAGAGAGAGAGACAGAGAGACAGAGAGACAGAGAGACAGAGAGACAGAGACACTTGGTATCTTTCCTGTCTGCTACATATCTCTAGTACTTTAATCAGCACTTAATAACCCAGTCAAGGGTCCACCCATTCCCTCCTAATCACTGGTGGGAGGAAGCCTCAGCCTCTCTCCTCCCATCCCAGTCCCCAAACCACACTTCAGAGCAGCCAGGGGGGTCCCAGCTGAGCTTCCCAGCCAACTACAGCATATGCTTGTGCCCAACCCATCACTTAGCAAAGGTTAATGTTATTTGCCATGGTGAGAAGCTGATGAAGTAATGACTAATATACTCGCTGGATGCAGTTATAATTCCCCCTCAAACACAAACAAGTCCTCAGCTTGGGCTTGGGCAGTCCTAGGAGACCAAGGTGAGCCCAATCCACTGATTAGGCTTTCCCATCAACACTTTCCATTCCTTCCCCCCCACCCCTGAAATTAAAGGACAACTTTGAGTTCTTCTCTTGGACTGGACTCTTCAAAACAAGTCAACAGAGAGGGTGTTGATCCACTCCAGAGAAGAGACCCTGGGTCCTCCATCATATGGACATGAGATGTAATACACAATGCCCTGATAGGATGGGATGGGGCAGGATGGGACAGGGTGGCCAAAATCACTCCATGCTTTGCAATAGTTATTGTTAAGAAGTCTAGCCAAAGGGAGCAGTCAATAAAAGCTTCTCACCACCAAGTAAATGCTTCTTGTGCCATCACCCTGCATCAGCCAGCCCATAAATCCTCCAAAGAAGCTAAGTGGTTACATCACATCTAAACTCTGCTTAATTCTTCGATTTGGAAATAAAAAGCCAGGTGTTAATTGACTCTCTCCTTCTACTCCCTTTGTGCTGCCCTGGCCCCATGATCGCTTTTAGCCTCACAGTTAATAAAAGTTTGGGATCTGACCCCAAGCTTTAGGGCTGGGATTCGAGGACCAAAGGCCTTCAGCAACTCTTTCTTTCTAGGCCTAGAGCAAGGGAAGATGACTAGGAGACACTATCCTTCCCTCTTTGCTACCCAAAAGTAGTAGAATAAGGATAGGATGTGTTTTCCATTATGAGGGTGGTACACCCTCACCTAAACTCTTCCTATTCTTAGCCTGAGTATTCTAGAGTTCACCATAGATAGAGACTAGAAAGAGAGCTTAAAGTAAACTGATCTAACTCTTTCATTTTACAAACGAGGAAACTGAGATTCAGAAAGACCATATGACTTCTCTCGACACACCGGTGATACATGACAGAACTGATATTCCATCTAAGATTTCTGATTTCAAATCCAGATCTCTAGTTCTTTGGAATGAAATCAAGAGATCCTCAGAGAACCCTGGGTTCCACTCCCTCCCCCTTTCTTCATCTGTATATTATTAAGTTCAGAACCACTTGGACCAGGAGGCAGAGGAGGAGGGGAATATACATTTATATTGCACTTACTATGTACTAGGTATACAAATATTATTGTACAAATATTATCCCACTTAATCAGGCAGAAATCAGAACCATACAAATGAATTCCTATTCATTGCCTAATACCATTTCTTGTAAGCTGGTTAAACACCAGCATTTTTCCTGAATAGACATCCTATGAGCCCATTGTCAGCCTCATTCATTATACTTATTTAATTGCATTAATTGAATAAATTCCTTATTTCATTTGTATGGAATACTGATAATGAATAAATGAAAAAAATTGTATTAAATGCTTACTCTGACCAAAACACAATGCTAAGTGCTGGAGGTACAAACAGAAAAGATGATCCCTGTCTTCAAAGAGCTTACATTCTAATGAAGAAGACAATATGTCTAGAAGACTTCAACTATAAGTCAAATGGGAAAATTCCATGGTCCTTAGGGAGCCGTGCAAAGCAAATGAGATGGTGAAGCATCATTTCTAAAGTCATTTCTACTGATCAAAACACAGCAGTTGCTTTGACAATGCCCAGACCTTTGTTAGTGAGAATGTTCTTATCTGAGTCTTCAGTAACTGTGGCTACCACAGCTGCCAGATCACTCTCCAAAGTTGCTTCCCAAGACGATGGCATCAGAGGTTGAGCTGCAAGTAGGACGAGTAGTTTAGGGAAAGGAGTGCTGCCACCACAGGACCTCTTGTAACTGGTCAGTGCTTGGTCTTGGTGGTAGCAAGGAAGATGGCCTCTTTCTTCCTAGGAATTGTTCCCTCATTGATGCCTGCAGGTCCCCAGATAGAAGAGAGGCTAGTGGTCTGGTCTCTTTCCAAGACTTTGGGGTTCAGTGTCCTGGGCTCTCTCTCTTGGGATAGGAGAGAAAGTGATGGGTGAGGTGGTGGTTTGGCCTCTCTGCCACATCCTTTTTCTTCCTCTGGGTCCCTTGCTGCTTTGGTTAGGGTGGCCCAACCTGACCTGTAGGTGGCAAATGATGGGCATTTGTGGGGATGGCCAGCCCTTTCTCCTCAGAGGTTATTACCCCAATGAAGGCTCAAGGGCTAGGCTGGATGTAGGGCAAGTGGTCTGTGCATAACCAACTGCTTTTAGATTCAAAGTCCCAGGCTGCTTCCATCAAAGTCTAAGGAGAGTTGGTGGTCCAGGTGGTATTAACAATTTCACTTACCTGGCAGAACAAACTGCCCCTTATCTGTCCCTCAGAGCATCTTATTGTTGTTCAGTTATATCCACCTCTTTGTGACCCCATTTTGAACCCAAAATCTTGGCAAGGAACCTGCAGTGGTTTGACATTTCCTTCTCCAGCTCATTTGCCAGATAAGGAACTACTTGCCCCCCCCCCCAGATTTGAACTCATATCTCCATGATTTCAAGCTCACTAGCCACTTTGCCACCTACTACTGCTTTATATATCAAAGAGTCTACACCTGAAGAGTCACTTTCAATCCAAAGAAAGAGAGATTCCTTGTCAGAGTCCTTCCTTAAAACTCCTGTGGCCTGGGCATGATGCTCCATGGCTTTTGTCTACAATTTCAGGGAAAATATGTGGGAGTGTGAGTGGCAATGGCACAGCCCTAAATCACTGGAAAATCCCCAAACTCATTTTACATATATATATATATATATGCATATATATGGTTTTACAAACTGGACTTCAGTCAGGCACACATAAACACCCCCATATCAGAGTCTTGTAAATCAAGTTCAGTATATTGCCTAACACGATTACTTGTAACCCTAAGTATTCAGATCCCTGAATGGGCATTCTGCAAGTCCACTCAAACCTCTATTACCTCCATTCAGCTAGTATGAATGGATGAATGAATAAATAAATGAAAAAACCATTTATTATTAAGCCCTTATACACACATTCACATATTTGACTTTGGCGTCCAGTTTTTTGTTGTTTTTTTTTTTTAGGCAGATTTACCTTTCTCATTATATTTTGCCTCAGTAAAGCAGCTTGCCAGGGGATGGGAGTATAGCAGCCTGGGTGACTCTGGAGGCAGAAGACCCAAGTATAAATCCCACCTATGACTTTCTGCTTTGTGACTTTGGGCAAAAAGACATTTACCCTCTCTAGATCTTATTTTCCTAATCCGTAAAATGAGTGTGTTGGACCAAAACTTGAAGGGATGGTTGATGTCATCTAGTTCAGATTGTTCATTTTATAGATGTTGAAACCGAGTCCTGGAGAAGTTGATTGATTTTCCAAAGGTCACACATTGAACCCAGATCCTCCAGGATTAAATCCTTTGCCTGTACCTGAACAGGAATTCCCTCTATAAAATCTCCCACCAATGTGCATTATCATAGGCTACTAGGTGGATTGAGTTCTGGGACCCAAAGCCAAGAGGAGGTCAAATCCTCCATAGTTTTGGGTCACATTGTTCAGCTCCCAATACCATTGTCACTAGAAACTCTGGCTCCTGAGGTCTCGCTCAGGCTTCAGTTGGCTTCCACAGTCATTTTCAAGAAATAGCATTTGTCATCATCCCCAGGGGACCATCTTTCCTTCTTTTAAGTCCTTACCTTCCGTCTTAGAACCAATATTATGTATTGATTCCAAGGCAGAAGAGTGGTAAGGGCTAGGCAATGGGAGTTAAGTGACTGCCCAGGGTCACACAGCTAGGAAGTGTCTAAGGTCAGATTTGAACCTAGGACCTCCCATCTCTAGGACTGACTCTCAATCCACTGAGCCACTCAGCTGCCCCCATTTTTCTAATAATATGGAGAGACTTCTGTGAAGCTTTTGTGCTAGCCACCTGAAACTACCCCTCTGATCAGAGTACCTCTATTTTTCTGAATCCTTCTCTTGGCAGCTAGGTGGTGAGATAATTAAATAGAGCACTACACTTAGAAACAGGAAGATCTGATTTCAAATGTGATCTCAGACTATAGTCATGACACTTAACCACTGCCTCAGTTTCCTCCACTGTAAAATGAGGACAAGATTAGCACCTGACTTCCAGAGTTGTTGTGACTATCAGATGAGATAATATTCATAAAATGCAAATGTATAAATTTGCAATTTTTGCAAGTCAAAAATTATAAAATTTTGCAATTCATAAAATTGCAAACTTTAAAGTGTTATATAAATTCTAGTTGTCCTCATCATCATTATGATCATTATTTTTATTATTCTTTCACTTGGAATATTTCCAGTGTGGGATAGTGCATTCCCTCCTGAGGCAGTTAGTATACTGTTTGATAACTCTGTTAGGAAGTTGAGCCTAAATCTCCTTCTTTACATCTTCTATTACTCTGCCTACTGGGGCCAAGAAGAAGAAGGCAAATCCTTCATCCACAGGATAAGACTTCAAATACCTGGTGACAGCTATGAAGTCCTCTCCTTCAATTCTTTTTACCCGTATGGAATGTATGAGTGGGTCTTGTATCCTTTTATCATTTCAGTCATTCTTTTCTGGACACATTCCAGCTTGCCAAGGTCCCACCTAAAATATGGTGCCCAGAACTGAACATGACACTTTGGAGGGGTCTGCCCAGGTGACGGTATCTTAGAGAATATATCTTGTTGCCCTCTCATTTTACACATGAGGAAACTAAGACCTGTTGAAGTAGCCAAGATTATAATTAATTAATGACATAGCCCAAGTCTCCTTTCTTCCATAATTCCCTGGTTCATAGTAAGCCTCAAAATAACTGCTCTGTCCTCTGAATTCCTATAACATTTATTTACATACTTATTACATATTTCTATGTTATGTTATATTATTAGTGCATCCTTTAGGAAAAAAAAAACCTTATCTTCCATCTTAGAATCAACAGTGTGTATTGGTTCCAGGGTAGAAGAATGGTAAAGGCTAGGCAATGGGGGTTAAGTGACTTGCCCAGGGTCATACAGCTAGGAAATGTCTGTGGTCAAATTTGAACCCAAGACCTCCCATCTCTAGACCTGCCTTTCAAACCACTGAGCCACTTTGATTCTCCTTCATCTTTTCATGTATGGATATCCTGTCTTCCCAACTAAAGCATAAGATCTGAATATAGTAAGTAGAGTACTATCAAGACAAGAACTTTGAATTCAAAGCTAGAGAATTTGGATTTAAAGGCTGATTCTGCTGTTTACTGCTTTTCTTTAAATAGGTTTAGTGGTATAATTATTAGTTTATTGGACTTGGAACCAGAAAGACCTGAGTTCAACTCCTGCCATATGCAATTAGTATCTGTGTGACCATGGATAAGTCATTTAACATCTCTCAGTCTTGGTGTCCTAATCTGTAAAATGGGTATAATAATAGCATTCAGATACATGTATAACCCAGTGGAATTGCTTGTCAGCTCTGGGATTGGGGAGGGAAGAGGGGAGGGAAAGGAAATGAATCTTGTAACCATGGGAAAATATTTTTAATAATTAATTAAAAAATAATAATAATAGCATTCTACCTCACAGAGTTTTTCTGAGGATCAAAGTGCTAGTAGTAGTAGTAGTTGTTGTTGTTATGTACCCCTCTTCTCTGTACCTAGCCCTGTGCCAAGCACTATGAGGCAAGTCAAGAAAAACCAGTAAAGGAGGGCAAGAACAGGGTAATTGCTATGATCTCTCGAAGCACTGTATGCCCACCCTGTCCTCCCAAGGACCCTGAGGATGTCGGGAGTCTGTCTAACTTCTCCACCATGCCCCAGGGCTGATGTGTGGAAGGAAGCAGAGCTATTAAGAAAGCCAGCACTAAGACCAGGACCTGCTTCCACTGGATTAAAAAACCCCACACCAGGCGCCCGTTAACACTGCCCACCTTAATGCAGCCATATTTTTGGAACGCCAATATACCCTGAATAGCTCATTGGTATGCAGCTCAGAGTGGGGGTAAAAGACTGTGTGTGTGTGTATGTGGTGGTGGTGGTGGGGGACTCTGAAAGGGGATGTAATTAGGGCTTTGAATGTTCAATATGCATCCAAAAAGGGGCTGGGGGTGGGGAGCACTCTGGGACTGGAGAATAAGAGCGATTGGTTCTGTCCAGCAGTTTGCTTGCTGAAAAGCTAGATGGGAACTCTAAAATGGCACTGGGGCTCCCAAGTCTTGCTCCTTGAGCTGCCCCCAGCCCACACTGGGCCACCCACTCATCCTATAAGTCCTTGGCTTGGAAATTTGAGAAGTAGCCCCCTATCAGCTGTGCAGGGCTCCCTCTTAGATAAAATACATCATCATTTACTCCATTAGAAAATAAATGTATGGCTATATTATGGGATTTGCATTCCATTACCTTGGCTTGCATGCCATAAAACATTTATTACACCCTTGGGCTACAGTCTTAATAATGACTGGGTGCGAGGCCTAATGTGATGCTGGCCTTGCTCAGGAACCAGAGATTAATGGGCTTTGATGTCACTCGGCTAATAGTTGTACTCACCAATTTGTTCCATCAGAAGACATTACAGTCAGGGCCGATGCCGGGGGTAGGTTTCTCAGGTTCTCTTTCCCGTGTCAGCAGGGGGCTTAGGCTCCCCGTCTCTGCCCACCCAACACCCCCAATCAAAAGACAGAAAAGATGCTGCGGGCTTCATCCTTGTGATGCCCATCCCTCCCCCTCCCACCACCCTCCCCCACCAACCCAAACTCTACCCTCCCAGTCATCCCGCCATATTAGCAGTGACTGTATTAGACAATAGACACAAAACAACTTTCCCTGTCCCCCCTCCCTCTGGGCTCCCTGCTGCAGGGCACTCTACTGGAGCTGTCATTTGCACTATTCAACTCAATCCAACAAACATCCATCTGGTTATATACAAGGACTCTGCTTTTCACAAAGATAGTCTCCATACCCCACTGCCACGCAACCTAGTTGATCTACATGCACAAAGCATACACTTGTATCTTCTACTTAGAAACCCACAGGGAGTGGAAAGAGAGAGCCAGGCCCAGAGATGGGAAGTTCTGGGTTCAAATCTAGCCTCAGACACTTCCTAGCTGTGTAACCTCGGGCACATTCCTTAATTGCCATTGCCTAGCCCTTACTGCTCTTCTGTCTTAGAACCAATACTTAGCATTGATTCCAAAATGGAAAGTAAGATTTAAAAAAAAATGAAATCCATAGGGGACTCCAATGACCTAGTACCATCTCTCCCATTCTTTTTTTTTTTTGCAAGAGCCAAACATAATAAGAAAGACTACATTGTATAGTGATTTGGAGCCAGGAAGACCTGGGTTTAAATTCTGCCATGAAATTAACTTCATAGCCTTGATAATAATAACAATATTGTTGTTGTTGTTCAGTCCTTACAGTCGTATCTGATTCTTCTTGATTCCATTTGGGGTTTTCTTGGTAAAGATACTGGAGTGGTTTGCCATTTCCTTCTCCAGCTCATTCGGTAGATGAAGAAACTGAGGCAAACAGGGTAAAGGGAATTGCTCACAGTCACACAGCTAAAAAGTGTCTGAGACCAGATTTGGACTCAGGTAGATAGGTCTTCTTGACTCCAAGTCAGGCACTTTCTCCACTGTGCCACCTTTCTGCCCATTATATGCACAGCTATAACATATATGTACATATTACCAGCACTAACATTGTCCTGAGTCTTGGATATTGTGAGGAGGAGGGAGGACAGGGATACAAAAGAAAAGGAGAATAAGAGGTCTGAATATCAGGATATGCTATATAGAGCTGCAACCATGACTATTATAATAATGGTAATAGTTATCATTAGTATTGCTATCATTTACATAGCACCTACTGTGTGCAAGGCACTGGGTTTTTCAAATGTTATCTGACCCATAAAACAACCCTAGGAGATAAATATAGATCTGTAACTTATTACGGTACCCAATTAGATGTATTTGCCCCAGGAATGAGCCATTGTCATTCCTGCCTCCTGCAACTGTAGTACTCTCAACATTTGCATTTCCCCCAAAGGTTCTTTTGTCCTACTCCCCATCATTACAAGAGCTAGATACTATTATTATTTTCATTTTTTACAATTGAGAAAACTGAGGCAAACCAATTAAGTGACTTGTCCAAGGACACACAGCTAGCAAGCCTTTGAGGCAGTATTTGAAGTTAGGTCTTCCTGACTCCAGACTCCAGGTCCCCTGCTCTATACACTATGGCACCCCCTAGCTCTTTTCAAGTCACTTAATTTCCCTGTACTTAACTTTACTTATACACCAAAGGAAGGGTGAGGACCTGATAGCCTCTACAATCTCTTTCCCCTCTAAATCCATGACTATATGATAATGATGGAAGGTGAATGAAAGGAGGATCTGAATCTGACCTGGATCCGCAGGATGTCTCACCAACAACAACCAGGCCCAAAGATGCACCTAAACTCTGAGAGTACTGGGAAACAGAGGCAAATGATTCATCTGTATGCCTTATGTTTATCTAGTTGAACAAGGATTTGTAGCATACTTACCAGCACTAACACTGTTCTGGGTCTTGGATACTGTGAGGAGGATGTAGGGCAGGGATCCGAAGAAAATCATAAGTGGTCTAAATATCAGGATATGCTACCTAGTAGTCTAACCTCCAGAGGAGAGGTTACCTTATTTCTGTGGGGAGGAGGTACCCCACTTGGTACAGTAGAAAAAGTCAACATGAAGACAGAGCCCTTCCCAACTTTCAGATGCATCTTTTTCAATATCACTACCACCACCATCATCACCACCATCACTATCATCATCATCATCATCATCCACCAACTTGAAATTAAAAGGGACATTAGAAATCATCGGGTCTATCCTTATATTTTACAGATGGGAAAAACAAGGCTTACAGAGATTAATGGATTTCCCAAAGTCATATAGGTAGCAAAATGGTAGCGATGGGATTTGAACCCAAGGTTCTCAGATTCCACATATAGCACCCTTTCCTCTGAATCACATTGTTTCTAGTTGCACCCACTTTATGGGGTTGAGTATGGAAGAAGAGACCACAGAAAGTGCTCTTTCCATCAAAGAGCCAAGTTTGTGAAAAGTTGTCACTCTATGACTTGTTTAACTTGGTTCCATGGTATAGAATGGGGCAGCTAGGTGGATGGGGCAGCTAGGTAGCACAATGGATTGCACTCAAATCCAGGCTCAGATACTTATTAGCTGGGTGACCCTAGTCAAATCACTTCACCTTGTTTGCTTCAGTTTCCTTAACTTCCAAATGAGCTGGAGAAGAAAATAGCAAGCCACTCCAATATCTCTGCCAAGAAAACTCTAAAAAGGGTCACAAGGTGTTGAATATCAACAAACAACAACACGGTGTAGAACAAGGAACAGGGGTGGGAGTTATAGAAAGGTAGATAGCTCAATATACAATTAGAGCTGAACAAAAGTGGAATGGACTGCTGAAGTTTGAAGATCATTTACTATAGAGGGGACATGGTGGCTCCATGGAATGAAGATAAATCAACAAATATTACAAGCTTAGCCTAGGTGCTCCTGGAAGATCCAGAGAAATAAAGGATGGTCAGTCTAGATCTGAAAGAGGCCACCAAGGTTATCTATTCTAACCCCTTCATTTCCAAATGAGGAAAGTGAGACCCAATAACTTCCACAAGGTCACTTAAGCATTAGAGGCAAGATTTGAATTAAAATTCTAACTTTAGCAGTAATGTTCTTTCTTGGTTCTACTCTCCTTGTTCCTCTACTGCTATTTCCTACCCACTGAAATTACCTTCATCTACTCTGTATATACATATACTGTATGAACATAGTTCTCATTTGCTTAGTCATTTTTCAGTTGTGTCTGATTCTTTGGTTTTTTTTTGGAGGGGGGTTTCTTGACAAAGATACTGGAGTGGTTTGCCATTTCCTTTTCCAATTCATTTAACAGATAAGGAAACTGAGGCCAACAGGGTTAAGTGGTTTACCCAAGATCACATAGCTAGTAAGTATCTGAGGCTGGAAAGATCACATAGCTAGTAGTTATCTGAGGCTGGATTTGAACTCATAAAGATGAGTCTAACACCAGTCCAGGTGCTCTATCCACTGCACCACATAGCTGTCCTAAGTTGTTTACATATTGTCTCCCTAATTAAATGCAAGCTTCTTAATTTCTTGGAAGTCTCTGATACAACTGAAAAATGACTAAGCAAATGAGAACTATGTTCATACAGTATATGTATATACAGAGTAGATGAAATAATTTCAGAGGGTAGGAAATAGCAGTAGAGGAACAGGGAGAGTAGAACCCAGAAAGAGCATTACCTCTAGAGTTAGAATTTTATTTAATTTGCTGTCATTGTATATAATATTCTTTTGGTTCTATTCACTTCACTTTGCATCAATTCATGTAAATCTTTCCATATTTTTCTGAAATCATCCTAATTGTCATATCTGATAACACAAAGGTATTCCATCACTATCACATACTACAACTTGTTCAGAAAGGTGGGGATTGTTTACTTTTGTCTCTGTTTCCCCAGGATCTAACAGTGCTTAGCACATAGTAGGTAGTTAATATGTGATTGTTAATTCTTTGGCAGCTACAATTACAACTTTCTTCCAGAAAATTTAGTAGGTCATAGTTCTTTGTCCTCCATCTCTCTGAGCTCACAGGTGTCACTCCTCCCCCTTGAAATGTCACTGGAAAAATCACTCCAGATCCCCTGCTTCTCCTAGGGAGCAGATTCTTCTCTTATCTTAATGAGTCTTTCTGCACTTAGAGTATTGAGTGGTCCTGTCTGCTCCCTATTGATCCTGATCTGGGCTTGGGTAGTTTGTCATTCTTGTGGTCTTCCCAGGGCTGCCTGTTGATATTTGGTCCATTACATCAGGGGAGGCATATGGCATATGTGACAATAGAGAGCCAATCCTGGCATCAGGAAGATCTGGGTTCAAATCTCTCTTTGAACACACATTGACTTGGCACTCTGAGAAAATTACTTAACCTTTTAGTGTTCCAGTTAACACTAAGGTAAAGAGCAGGTGATAATCTTCATTGGGGGAAAGAATTGTTTGCTGGGAATTTCCCAACCCAGATAATTCACAAGTTGGGTGCCATCCTCCCCCAATTTTTTAAATACCTTTCTCACATTTTCCTTGTAACAAAATACTTGTGAAAAATACTGAGAATATTTATTTCCAAACTATGGAAGGCAAGCATGTTGGCAAATGCAACTAATCACTGCTACTTGAAAGGTTGAGATTGCTTGAGATCAGGAGTTCTAAGCTGCCACTGGGGTAAGCCTGATATTGTCTGAACCAAGCACCAATATGGTGAACCCAAAAGATGGATTGGGGGAGCAGTAGGCTGCCTAAGGAAGGGTGACCCAGTTAGAAATGGAACAAGTCTTCTGACTTGTTCCCATGCCAATCAGTCAGTCAGTGTCTTTGGAGGGAACTCCTGAATTAATGAGATCACAGACACATTTAAGTAAGGAGAGCCATCCTTGGATCTGGGCCAACTACCACCCAGCCACTCTTCCCACCATTGACTTATTCTTGTCACTTCTGAGTCCCATTAATCCCTCAGTTACCTTACTATTATTTGAGAATTCCCTTGCACTAATCCATAGATGAAAAGGTCAAATGATGACTTCAGAGCTGCTGAAGGACCAGAGAGAGAACTGGCTTCAGTTTACCAGGCACATTTAATTTACTAGGGCAGATGCATGGGCACTGGTGAGATGATAAACACAACCAAGGGTACTCATGGAAAACTCCTCAAGGGCCCTGAGTGTAAAGAACTGACAACTTCAATTCACTTCAATAAACATTTATTAAACACCTAAGAGCAAGCCCTTGTCCTGAGTGCTAGGGATATTCAGGCAAAAAGGAAACATTCTCTGACTCCAGAGCTCACATTCTATTCTATTAGGGGAAGGTTCCAATGTATACACAAACAAGTATATACAGAATATTTAGGAAGTAATTTTAAGTGACAGAAAATGCTACTAATTTCAGGGGAAGATGGAGTGCTTTGAAGGAAGCTGGGGGTATGATGGAGTTGGGGCAAAGGAAAAGTGCATTGCAGACATGGGACCCCTGAAGTCTATCAGGCCAGTTTGATTGGTATACACAGTATTGATTCTAAGATGAAAAGTAAGGGTTTGTTTTTTTTTAATGAGCTAGAGAAGGAAATGGCCTCTCACTCCAATACCCTTGCCAAGAAAACTCTAACTGGGGTTCATGAAGAATCAGACATTAGTGAAATGACTGAATAATAACAACTACATACAAGCATGTATATGAATATGTAACATATGTGGATGCACATAAGTGTACATATGTGATATGTGTATTGAACAGGGAACTTATAATTTCTTGATATTAAACAAAGGATACAAAGAGCACAAACACCAGAATGCAACAGTGACTCAGGTCATTTTATCTTGCTTCTTAGTAAGATTATGAGTGCCATTAAGTGTAGGGTCTGCGCCATATTTCATTTTTATAGATCTCTTCCAGCTGAGCATTTTGGGGGAAGTTCGCTACTGTTATTTCTTTGGATTAGGAAACTCCCTTTACTAATACTATAGGCATTTTCAATGATTTCCCCCCATATCTGGGATGCTTTCCCTTCTTATCTCCCCACTCTAGCTTCCTTGGCTTCCTTCAAGCCCCAGCTAAAATTCTACCTACAAAAGGAAGCCTTTCCTCATCCCTTTGAATTCTAATGCCTTCTCTCTTTTGATTATTTTCTCTTCTTTTTAAACCCCTACCTTCTGTCTTAGTATCCATTCTAAGGCAGAAGAGCAGAAAGGGTTAGGCAATTAGGGTTAAGTGACTCACCCAGGGTCATTACATCTAGGAAGTGTGTGAGGTCATATTTGAATCCAGGTCCTCCCAACTCCAGTTCCTGTGCTCTATCCAATGATCTACCTAGCTTCCCCCTCTTGATTATTTTCTCCTTGTCCTGTATATGTAGTTTGCTGGCCATAGTTGCTTACTTGCTATCTCCTTCATTAGAATGTGTTTTCTGAGAACCAGGACTGCTTTGCCTTTCTTTGCATCTCCAACACTTAGCACAATGCTTAGCACCTAGGAATCACTTAAGAAATGCTTGTTGACTGACTGGCTGAGAAACTGCCATTGAAAGGCAATGATCAATGAAAAAGGAAGAAGGAAGCAAACCTCTCACAGGGAGGCAAGAGTGGCTCTGGAGTCAAAGCTCTGATCAGGGATGGTGCCCTGGATAGGGAAGATCAATATGCTGCTCTCCCCATTATAGCCAACAGAACTCTAGAAAATGCTGGAATCTACCAGCAGCATCATGTAAAGCCTTCAGGGGTGCTGCACAATGAAGATGACACAGGGAGAGAAGTAGATGGACTTGGAGTCTAAGAGACAGGTGCTGTCAGAGTTCTTTGCTTCAAGACCAGCAATCCTCATCACCAACCACTTATGGTAGACCAGCAGTCTACCACATATAAAACATTGGGCTAGATATTATAGAAACAAAGGAGTTTATGAAATTTTGAATAGGTTTGGGGAGATCAAACATGCATTTCTTTTACAATGGCACTATTTTATTCCCTTTACTGCTTGTTACATGCCAACTGGCACTAGAAGTCCAAGAAGTATTGTCACCCGTGACCACTGGGATAGTCACTATAGTTTTGATAAGCCAAGGGGAAAAGAGAAGAAATTTCTGGTAAGAAGAGCATTGTGAGCATAGGTTTAGAGGTGAGTAAGTACATACAATGTATGTGTAGTATGCATGAGGAACGATCAGTAACCAGTTTGGTTAGAATTAAAGGTATTAGAGAGGTACATAAGAGGCCTTGAATGCCATGTTAGAAAGTTTGGACTTTATCCAATAGCCCATTATTGGATTAATGGGTAAATTGGATAAATTATTGGATTAATGGTTTCCCATTAAAGGGTTCTGAGCAGGTGGGAATGACATGTACAAAGTGGCTGTAATGGTCCGTTCAAGATTTAAGGATGAGAGATATAGCTCATGCTCACAGGGAACTTACCTACTTATAATTTATTGACATTATAACAAAGGATACAAAGAGGACATGTGCCAACCAGCAACATAGTGTGACCTGGCTCTCTTTTATCATGCATCAGGAACATGTTATAGCTTAGAAGAGGTCCAAGAATGGACCATTTTTGCAAAGGCTAACTATGAGTAGATGCTGAATATTGGGGTTTGCATTGTTAGATTAAACTGAGCAAAACTGAGAAAACTGAGAGCTGTCACAAATATACAGATCTGGGCCTTAAATACTATCACTTTGAGTAAACTAGGATAAGAGCTTTGTAGGAAGTGCCTAATCTTAGCAGGAAGTGCACAACAGATATACAGGGGATAAAAATGCAAAGTGAAATGTAGTGAGTCTATAAGAGAGTTGTAAATAAGTGCCTTGTAAAATCTTGGATGAGATGGGGAAATGTCAGGAGGGGGTACTGAAGTAGTCCAATTCCCATGGTGTTCAGTGGCAATACCAATGGATTCATTAGTCACCTTGATTGTTCTCTTCTAGGAAGATTAATTTGTCAGCAGAGAGAGAGACTAGAGGTAGAGATACTATTAGTGTCCATTGGACTAGTGGTGGTGAGTATAAAGGAAATGATGAACATAAGAGCATTATTAAAGAAGAGCCATCAGGATCCTGTGACTAATTTGATAAAAAGGATGAAGGAAAAGGAGGGTCAGGGATTACAAAGTAATGTAGACAATGCAAGCAATGATAGAATTAAATTCTTGTTGGACAAAAGAAGTCCTAGGGAATCGTTATGCATGGATATGTCATTCATACTTATATAGCAAGAATTTAGCATAATAAATATGTCATACAGTTTTCTGTGTCCATTTCCCCTCCAATACAGTAGAATTATGGGGGTTTTGAGGGCATCAATGGTTTCATTTTTTAACTTTACATATCCAATGCTGAGGGCAATATCTCTTAAATACATATTTGGTATATTTATTAAAAATGATTTTCAGGCTAAATTAGGTTGGGTTGGATACCACTCTGCCTCTTGGTAAGTCAGGGACTGTTTCATTTTTGTCTTTGTATCCTCAGTGACTGGAACATAGTAGGTGTTTTATAAAGGTTTGTTGGTAGTAGTAGTTAGTAGTCTCTCGGTAACCGAGGATGACATTGTCTTTGTGCGCTTTCATCTGTGATGTAGATGAGTGTGCACAAAGACACTTGTGCGTGAAGTTGAATGAATGAGTAAACCACTACAATGGTAGTATACCAACAGTGGATATTGTCCATAGTGAATATAGTTGATACTTCACTATTTGCACATCAATGTTAGGACTCCTCCAACCTGTAGATATTGAAACACTTTCACTTCTTATCATCCTATGGATCTTTCCTAGTCCTCTCAAAAATCCTCCCTAATGGTCCCATCTAATGTACTAGAGATTTTCCCCTTGGTCTTTTAATATTTTATATGAACTGGTTCAAAACTTGCAAGTGATTTACCATTATTCCTTCCATTCTCTATGTGACTAGTCCTTGGTACCACAAAACTGTAGGGATGGAAGGGAACTCAGAAGTCATCTAGCCCCCTCATACCTAAACTAGAATCCTCTCTACAACACATCCAAGTGTTCAGCTAGGTGGCTTTTACTTGAAGACCCTGAGTGAATGGGAATCCATTACCCTCCCAAGGCATCCCATTCCAATCCAATCCAACAAGTATTTATTAAGCAGCTATTATATTGTTTAGTTGTTCAGTTTTATCTTGTCATGACCCAATGGGTCATAGCATGCCAATACTGTCCATGGAGTTTCCTTGGCAAAGATACAGGTGTAATTTGCCATTTTCTTCTCCAATAGATTAAGGCAAATAGAGATTAAGTGACTTGCCCTGGGTCACACAGCTAGTCATTGTCTAAGACTGGATTTGAGCTCAGGTCTTCCTGACTCCAGATGCAATACTCTATCCATGGAACCATCTAACTGTCCCTAAGCTATAGTGTGTCCCAAAAGTCTTAACACAATTTTAAGTTTTTGATAATGGTCCAGAGCTTGATGAATTCCAATCCTACTTCCTCTGATTGCAAATTTGCATTCTATCCACTATACTACTCAGAACCTCTGGGGAATGCTTTTGGTAAGCAAATCTCTCTGTTTTATTCTTTGTTGTTGTTGTTGTTGTTTTATTTTGAGAATGAGAATACTATTGAACAAAGTTTTATTTGTGGTTGTATCTATGAAGGAATCTTATGCTATTTTAATATTTGCATGGAAAATATCTTGTCAGAGGGCATCTTTTAAGGTTGCTTGGTCTACTGATACAAATGAATTTTAAAAATCAACATATAATAAATGGAAAGGAATATTCTATTCACTTCAATTCTCAATCATTTTGGGGGGGGATAAACATGTGTTATAAAATAGAAAAGTCTTTGGAAGACTATTGTATTCTTAATTTTTTTTCTTTAAATCAAGGATATCTTTAACTTGTGCAATGACCATTCTCAAAGTTTTTATGGATATGCATAGGTAGCACATAGGTTGCAATTACTGATGTCTTCTTGACATTCTTTTTTTATGGAAGGAAGCAATAATATTGTTTTTTTCTTTAATTGTCCCCTTTTTAGCATGAAAAGCATTACCTGCGTGATATATAAACTATTTCTCTCAGCATGGCTTTCTTTTGTATGTCTTTGGTCTAATCTTTTTCTAACTTCATTTTTCTAAGTGCTATTTCAACTTTTTCATATAATATATGTGGCTCTGAGGATAAATGTGGTGATCAATTGTCAGTGATGATGAGAACATAGCATTGAAACATTGACTGATCTGTTCCATTTCATGCCTATTTATTGTCCTTCTCTAAGTTTTACTTATAAATTCTCCCAGGGTGATTTGGTTTAGTTAAGTTTCACTCCAACTACCTGTAGATTCATTTCCTCCTCTATTGTTTTTCACTATCTTATGAGACAATACTGCTATTAATAAGGTACAAATATATGTGTATATATTCTATCACAATACCATGGTAATATACTAGGTATTATATATACTTAAACCCACTATACTTGAATAATGATACTGTTAGAGATATTAAATGAGTTTGGAGAAACTGCAGAATGGAACCAGGTTGTCATAATGGACATCAGGATGGGAAGTAGAGAGGAAGGGAATAAATATAACATATGCATATATGCTATGTTCCAGACACTCTGCTGCAAATATTACCTCTTATTAGTTGTATATCTTAGGCAAAAAGTTGTATATTATTTCTTTGAGCCTTCATTTCTTCATCAAACTAATCACAAAGGAGCAGGTTATACTCACTGGTTTCAAAGTTCCCTTCCAACTCAAAACTTATGACACTATCTCCTTTTGGTCATCTTGTTCCCTTATTTAAGAATTGTCAGTGGCTCAGTATCACCTATTAGACCCAAACTCTTCAACTTAATATTCACAGCCTTTCATTATTGGATACCAGCCTATATAGTGTCAGTCCAAGTCAATGAACATTTATTGATCCCCTTCTATGAACAGATGGCAGCTAGGTGATACAGTGGATAGAGCACCAGACCTGTAGTCAGGGAGATGCATCTTCATGAATTCAAATCTGGAATGTAATAGCTATGTGACTCTGGACAAGTCATTTAACCCTTTTTGACTCAGTTTCCTAATCTTTCAAATGAGTTAGAGAAGGAAATGGCAAATCACTCCAATATCTTTTCCAAGAAAACCCTAAAAGAGGTCATGAAGAGTCAAACATGTCTGAAACAATTGAACAACAATATTATTAACAGGGCTCTAAGTTAATGCTGGATAGAACACAATGATGGAAAAGACATGCACTCTGCCCTAGAAGAACTTACCATTTAATACTATATTTAAAATCATGCCTGGGTACTCTCCAGAGCCAAACTCTCTATTTCCTTTGGGCTAGTCTCTTTACTTGCCACATGCAAGTTTTGTTCCTACCTCTTTCCCTTGCTCATGCATGATCCTTACCTCCCCACACCAGAAATATCTTCTCCCATCTTCTTCACCTTTCTAAATTCTATTCATCCTTTAAGTCTCACCTTCTCTAGGAATTGTCTTCTAACTACTCTAATTCCCTTATATAGATTCCTCTATCCCTAAGAGTCTCTACAATGTATAGTAACTATACCTCTCATGAGAATGCCCCAACCATAGCATCATCAATACATTGTAACTCAGCCCCACTCTAACATCTTTCAGTTGGCTGGTCATTGGATGCATTCAATATGGGAAAAGGCACTGGTGCCAGAGGAAAGAGTCTCCAGTTCAAATCCTTGCTCTGATCCGTCTTAGCTGTGTGATAATGGGTATGTCACCCAGTCTCTCTAAGTCTTCTGTAAAATAGTAATAATAACCCTTGCACTGCCTATCTCACAAGGCTTTTGTAAAGTAAGCACGTTGTAAAACTTCCAATGATGTATAAATATGGGCCATTGTTACTATTCCTATGCTCCCTATAATACCGTTTCACCTAACATTGAGTTTTTCCTGAACTAATATTTCTTACTTGACTTGTTCTCTAGCTGTTTCACATGTATAATAAGATAATTGGTTAGTTAAAGGCAAAGACCATGTCCTCTTTTGGATGGCCCACTAGGTACTTAAGTGCTTGCTAACATCACTTATTGACTTTAAATATACCCGATTTGGCAGCAAACAGGAAGAGGTCCAGGAAGTTATCTATGGATGAGCCATTAAACACAATTAGGTTCAATCCCTGGGTGGAAGAAGGAAAACCAAAAGAACTCATCACACAATTACTCAACTTTAAACAGGGGAAGTATGGCAAAAAATGGGTGTCACAAAGGGTTTAAATAGATTTTAAGCGCTTTATTCAGAGCAAGCACAAGTAAGTGAGGGAAGAATGCTTCTTAAAAAAATGAATAATCTATATAAATCTTAGACTTCTTTTAAAACACCAATGAAAATATTAGCTGAGAATGGAGTACCAATATAGCTAACTAGCAACTTCTAGGCAGGCTACTATATCCTGGAAAGTATCTTCAAAATGGAAAGATAATCCAAGTGGAGAGATTTAGATTTAAATAAATTAATGGATCTGTATAATGTGTTATTAAAGGAAACGAGATATTTTAAGAGATAGTTTCTAGCCTTTAACACTGAGGAGGAAAGCATGGTGCAATACCAAAGAGCACTGACTCTGAACCCTGGAGATATGTATTCAAATCTCTACTCCACCATATATTGTCTGGGTGACTTTTGGCAAGTCATTTCACACTGTCTTAATCCCCTTTTCCTATTATAGATTAAAGAGTGATAATGATAATGATGATAATAATAAACATTTATAGTTTCAGGTTTGCATAGTGCTTTATATATTATCTCATTTGATCCTTACAACAACTCTGTCAGATATACAAGATATTAAGTGACTGGATCGGGATCACAAATCTAGCTAGTTAATGCCATTACTAGATCTGCATCCCAAAGAGATCAAAGAAAAGGGGGAAAGGACCTATTTCTACCAAAGATACTTATAGTAGCTCTTTTGTGGTGGCAAAGACTTGGAAATTGAGGGAATGCCCATCAAATGGATCATGGCTTCACACGTTGAGATATATGATAGAATACTGTTGTATTATAAGAAATTATGAACAGCAAGCTTTCAGAAAAAAAACCTGGAAAGATTTATATGAACTGATGCAAAGTGAAGTGAGCAGAACCAGAAGAACATTGTACACAATAATAGCAATATCGTAAACATGATCAGTTGTGAAAGGCTTAGCTACTGTGATCAGGACAATGATCCATGACAATTCCAAAGGACCCATGATGAAAAATGCTATCCTCCTCCAGAGAGAACATTGATGAACCATTAATATAGATTGAAGCATACTTTTTAAACTTTCTTTTTCTCCTTTTTGTCTGTTTTCTTTTATAAGATGGCTAACATGAAAAATATTTTTCATAACTTCATATGCATAACAGATATTAAATGGCTTGCCTTCTCAAGGAGGAGGTGGAAGAGGAGGGAGCGAGAATTTGGAACTCAAAAATCTTACAAGATTAATGTTAAAATTTCTTTACATCAACTGGAAAGTATTAAACAAAGTAAATGAAAATATATTTGAAAAAACACAAAGTTAGCAGGAAACTGAGGCAGAATTTGAACTTGATTCTTCCTTCAGATCTAATACTACTACTCTTTCCTAGGACATGTTTCAGGAAAGTCAGAGAACAAACACTCTCTGGATTCTACTCCAAGGTGGTAATTCTGATGATTATAATTTATTTCAAAGATACTATGTATATTACATTTTTCCACATCTTCCCCATTCTCTTGGCATGTGGAAATGAGTGCATGGTTTCCTTTATCATAGATGTCTTGGGAAGCAGCCACAGGTAATTTGAATAACTCCACCCAGTTGGTCTAAGAATTTTTAGGGCTGGAAAGAATATTATAGGAGAAAGTAAGGTTGATTTTTTTTTTTGAGCTTTAAGACCTGTAAGGATAGGAAGCATATAGCCCAAGGACTACGGTAAAGGAACAATAAATTGTAGATTTACTCTGCCCCTACCCCTTATCAATGGTGGAGTTCTAATCAAAGATGAGAGGGTAATTTGTTGCTCTCTCCTGACTGTTAAGGGAACAGAACTCACAGCATAAGAGAGGCTTCAAAGCAAATGCACCCTGACCTGGCCAAGAGTTTGAGCTATAATGCTGCCATGATTGAAGATTCTGCAATATACCCCCCCACCCCATCTACTTTCCTGAGTTGTCCTTCCCTTGAGATGCTTTTCCCTCTAGAAAAAGACTAATGACACCACCTGCTGGGATCTGGCGAGAATGGCAAACAGAGCACTAAAGTGGAACAACACAGCTAGCTAGAATCTTGGGGAGGACAACACTGGGAGCCATGGAGACTTGGCCAGAGGAATGACATGGAGCACCACTGATTAGGAACTGTGGACAGATGCAATAGGCACCATAAGTGACTGATGTTATCCAGTTTTCTAGGGTCAATATTATCTGGAAGGTCTCTAGTTGTTTTCTTCTCCCCATTAATACACTTTCTCTATTTCAGCTTTGTGAACTATGTGCTTGCAAGGGGAGTTGGTTACAACACTCTGTGTGGTGTCCATTTAATAACAAAGGTTTTCTGGGAGGGAGCAATTAGCCCAAGATGTGAGAATTTCTCCAAACTATCCTCAATCTCCTCATGTTGGGTTAGATCTTTATGTGAATTTATCAGTTTTTCCCACAAGAAATAATAATTCCTCTTTAATTTTGAAAAAGAACATCATGATGTATTTTAAGAGGATGGACATAATCACACACACACACACACACACACACACACACACACACACACACAAATTGGTAAACCAAATAAATAAGCCTAGAGTTTCAACTCCAAAAATGAAGGGGAATTTCTGTTTAATAAGCAATATTCCTATCCCCCTTACCTGGCTTTTTCTTGACTATTGAAGGGGGTTGAGAGCCATACCTACAGGCAGGAGATCTTAGGTTCAAATCTGGATTCAGACACTTCATAGCTCTGTGACCCTGGGCAAGTCACTTAACTCCCATTCCCTAGTCCTTACTGTTCTTTTGCCTTGGAACCAATATACAGAACTGATTTCCAGATGGAAGGTAAAGGTTTAAAAAAAAAAACAAAGAAAAACTGGAATCATTCAGTCAACAAACATTAATCAAATACCTACTGGTTTCTGAGCACTACAGAAGATCACTTTAGGTTAAGATACATATATATGGCACTTCAATGAACTTAAGGACTAGTAGGAGAAAAAGAAACCAAAAACATACATAATCCATACATATTTAGAGCTATACATATATATTTTTTGTCCACACCTATGATAAATAGTGTAAACAAATCTCAGTAAGGACACTACTTCTCTCAAAGCAAAATCTGCAATTTTTCTGCAATGTGTGATTTTAGAGAGTCACTTGGGCACTAAAAGATTAAGCAATTTGTCCTGGGTCGCAAAGCCAGTACATGTGAGAGGGGGCTTGAACTTCATTTTTTCTGACTCTGAGGCCAGCTCTTTTATCTTCTAAATCACATTTCTTCTCTAAAGGCACATTAAGAAGTTCCAAACAAAATCCTATGTAAGCTTTGATGAGAAAGCTTTTTTAGGAAGTGAGATCAGAGGCAATTTCTTGGAAGAGGTGGTGTTTAAGTTGAGTTTTAAAGCGATTGAATAGATGAAGAGGAAGAAGGAAAAGTCAAGGATAATCTCAGCTTTGGAAACCAAGTAGCTGGTAGCCACAGAGAGATATAGTGACCATAGGATTATAGATATAGATTTGGAAGGAACCATAGGGTACAACCCCTGTCATTTTACAGGTGGGGAAACTGAGGCTTAGGGGGTCTTAGTAGATTTGGCCAAAGTCATACAGATATTATGTGTCAGAAGCATAATTTCAGGTCCTCTGAAGGCACTTTCTACCATACCACAATGAACTCATTTTAAAATATGTTGCATTTGAGCTGCCTTTGGGACCCACAGGTATTGGAGTCAAAATAAGAGGATTAAAAAATGGATTCAAGAGGTATCTGCACTGAGGTGGCAGTTGAAATTGCAGTAATGAATGATATTACCAAGGAAGAGAATATAAAGAGATAAGAAAGATAAGGAGAGATCCTTAGAGAACACCCATATTGTAAGTTAAGAAGAAGATAAGGGATCTGCGAAAGAGATAGAGAAGGAAAGACAAGTCCACTGGGAACCAGAGGATCGTTTTGTCTCTTGGGGACAGAGTAGCCAGTAAGAGGTCCAGGTCAACAGCATCAAAAGCTGCAGAGAGATCCAGGAAGATGAGGCCTGAAAGGGGGCAATCAGATTTGACAATTTGAATGATATTGAGCATTGAATATCCAGCTATTTAAGTTGTTTTTTATTTCTTCTTTTTTTCTTTTTTAAATCCTTTACCTTCTGTCTTAGAGTCAATACTAAGTATTAATTCCAAGGGAGGGATAGAATTATTAAGGGTAGAATGGAAAGAATGAGGAAGAGAAGTTAAAAATCAGTTTGAACTTAGGTACCACAAATTTTTCATGGATGACATCACGGGAAGCAACAATGGAAAGGAGGCTGGGTTTGGGGTGTTAAGATTAAAAATTAGTTAAGATTAAAATTAGTTTCTATGCTAAAGGTATTATATTTTGGAGGTTTATTAAAGATTAAGAAATAAAGAAAATAACGAAAATACAAAATAAAAAAACAGGTGCAACCTTGCCAACTAGGTAGAGAGTCGCATGTCCCTAGAAGCGGTAGCCAAGAGAGCGAGCTACGTGTACAGTCAGTTTAAATATCCCTTTTGCTCTCCGCCCAGGTGAGGACTCAGGGAGATTAGAGGGAATTCTGGGAGCTACCAAGGACTCCTAGGAATTGAAGTCCGGGGTTCAAATCTCCATTTCACAGGGGTCAGAGGATCTGCAGTCATTTCATAGGTCTGCCAGTTACTTCCTGTGTGACTTTAGGCAAGTTGCTTTATTTTGGGGGCCCCTCAGTTTTCCAATCTGTAAAATAAGGAGGTTAAATTGAATGAGCACTAAGGTCCCTTCCAGCTTTAAATCTATGATCTACAAATAACAGTGCTGTTTTACTTTATTTCACATCTTAGTGCCTTTGTACTGGCTATTTCTTATACCTAAAATTATATCCCTCTTTCATTTTGCATGGAGGCTTTCCTGAACCCTCTCTTCCTAGCATAAGAGCGATCTTCTCCAAATAAAATTTTTAGTGTTTTTACACTTACCAGCAGTGTGACTCTGGGCAAGTCACTTAACCCTGTTTGTCTCAGTTTCCTCATCTGTAAAATAAGCTGGAGAAGTACATGACAAACCACTGTTTTTGCCAAGAAAACCCCAATTGTAGTCATGAAGAATTGGACACGACTAAAATGATTTTACAGCAATAATAACATTTGGCATATATTTAGTGGAGGAGTCAAGACCCAGTTTGGCCATTAGTGAGCAGAATGATTTTGAACAAGTTATTTCCTTTTCCTGGACTTTGGTTTCCTCCTCTCTAAAATGATGTGTATATGTAGGAAAGGGAGGACCCTAAAAGAATCTCTCAGATCCCTTCTAACTCTATAGTTCTAATGTTCTGATTCTGTGAAGGAGGAGGCTCAGGGGAGACCCTTCCTACAGGCTGAGGGGCTAAGACGGGGAGAAAGGAGGAAACAGACTGCAAGAAGTTAGTTTTTAAAGACATTTCTGTATGTGCTTTCCACCTATGGCATGGTCTAGTGAAGGGGTTCTGCACCCTTTCTTGGGGTAGAAGCCTAGGAAAATCTAAGGACCCCTTTCCAGACTAAATGCATAAAACAACATGTGTAAGATTACAAAAGGACACCAATTAAGTTGAAATAAAATTATGAAAACATTTTTTAAAAGTGGGTTCGTGAACCCCAGGCTAGTCTAGTGGAAGGATTTCTGGATGGAATCTCCATCCACTGGGGCACAACAGGCCATGTGACTTTGGGCAAATCAAGCCTCTCTGGCTTTCAATATATTTATTGAAATGCCCATTTGCCCTGTGAAGGCCTTGGAGATAAATGAGATAATGGGTAGGTTCTTGAAAAGCAGCAGGAGCATATAATAACTAGGAGATGGTGTGATTATCCATTTATTTTATAGCAGGGATATACAGGAATACATGGGCAAGAAATGACGAGCATGGATTCAATTAGCAAGAAGTTTCTCTCGACTAGCCTGGGAAATTAGCATCTTCCCTCCCTGCCCCCTGAAAGCTTGCTGTAGGTAAAGCAGGGTGCGTGTGAGGCCTTTCTCTCACGACTTGTCTGCTCTTAATAGTCCCATCCGCTTAGTAGGCCTTTCTGGGCCTCCCTCGTTTGATATTGCAGGACACTGTCACTTGAAATTAATTGCAACTAATTAAAAATGATCCGGTTAGGACAATTGCACAATGGCACTCTGGAGATTGCTTCATTCCCAAAGGTTTGCCCGAGTTTGCTGCTGCTGTGGCCCAAGTCTCAGGGAAGGGGCCATACATCATCATGTCATTTTACATTGTTATTTCTCTGAAAGCAGCAATTTGAAAGAGTCTCCGATGAACCTTGAGCAACTTCGCGCTAAAAAGAAAAATGTTACTGTCCAAGATCTGTAAAATATAACATATAGATTCAAAGAAGTGTCTTGACATGAATAGCAGCATTGAGCTGGTGCCATTATTTGCATGTAATATATAATGCTGTAGGAAAGGGGCTAACAAAGCAGGGAATGGCTTGGGGAGCACCCATTCCCAGCCCCTTTGTTCAAACTGGGTCACCCACCCTCTTGCCTTATTATTTTATCACCGACATCTTCCATGTTTCTCCTCCGAGCTCCTTGCTTTTTAAAGTGACGCGATGGATTTTAACCTCCATAACATTGGACTTCTGAACCCCTCCAGCCCCAATTTCCTGGAAAACTGGGAGCCCTCCCTGTCTCTGATTTCATAAACATTGCTAATCCTCAAGCAAGCTTTCGACCTGCGAGCTCCCAGGTCACTCCCAGGAGCCCAAGGCTTTAATGGAACATGGTCCACTTCTTAGACTTGGCTGAGGGCCAGGCATTTAGGGAATTATGGAAATGAACCCTGCTAAATAGCCCAGTGACTCCCATGTGTCATTGCTCAAGACCAGGAGTTTGGGGATGGGGGAAGGGAAACGGCTCAAATGAGTTTTGGTCCCAAGTCTCCAGGCAACAAATCTACAGGCTATGGCCAAAGTACTCGCTACCTTCCAGCTCTATGCCGCCTTCCCCCTCTCCACAACCTTCCAAGGTCTTCCTTTCAATAGCTAAGTACCTACAGGGAGAAGGGGGCACACCGGTGGTAAGGGGAGAGATGCTCATGTCTTTCTCCTCATGTCATTCCCCTGAAGAAGAATCTTCAAGGCAGTCTATAGATCCCATTCAATTAAAGGTATTCAAGGTCCTCCATAATGTACTCCCAACCCTCCATCTCCAATCTTATTTCTCCCTATTGCCCAACATATTCCATGGTTTCAGCCAGGACCATCTCCTCGACACACTTCACCAATGCCAACTTCCACAATTTTTAGGCATCTTCTTTTTAAAAATCTGAAGATGGGGACAGCTGGGTAGCTCAGTGGATGGAGAGTCAGGTCGAGAGATAGGAGGTCCTGGGCTAAAATCTGACCTCAGACACTTCCCAGCTGAGTGACCCTGGGCAAGTCACTTCACCCCTATTGCCTAGCCCTTACTGCTCTTCTGTCTTGGAACCAATTCACAGTATTGATTCCAAGACGGAAGGTAAGGGTTAAAAAAAAAATGAAGATGCTGAACTTCAAGAGTCAGGAAAATGTGTCTTCTAATCCTATCCTATACTGGCTGTGTGACCCTAAGAAAGTCTCTTAGCCTCTCAATATCCCTAGGCTGCCCTCTAAGACTATAAATTACAGAGCAGATGCAGACCTGCTTTTTTAGAGGGAATTTTTCCAAGTGGAAGAATGCCTATGCCAATGAAATCAGAGGTTTACTTTGTTTTTTAATGAGGCAGAGCACAACAAAGGGAGAGATATAATTTTAAAATAAGACATAGCCTCTGTTTTCAGAAATCATGGGATCTGGGGCCAGAAGGAACTTTAGAGATCATCTGGTCCAATTCCCTCATTTTACAGAACCAGAGGGTGTGGTCAGAGAGTGGGAGGAGAAGCAGGCAGGAACTATATCATAAAAAAAAAAACAAAGGAAGAAAGGGTATCCATGGAGAGGAAACAGTATCAATGCTGACTGAGGCACAGAGCAGTCATGGCATTTGCTTAAGGTCACACAGAAGCCAAATATAGACAGAGTGGTGATTTGAACCCATGTCCAGATTCCGTGGACTACAGCACGGCTACAAACAATTATAAGTCAAGAATATTTAATAAATCCATATGATAGGAAAATGTTTTATGAGATTTATGTAAATCTATATCTGATTACTTGCTGTCTTAGAGGGGGACAAAGAGGAAGAGGATTTGGAACTCAAAAACATTTTAACATTAAAAAAGTGTTTTTATATATAATTAGAGGAACAAGAAAATATTTTTTAAAAAAGAAACAAGTGACTAACTATGTGCTCCTGAATACATCCAATTGTCTAGCCCATACCACTTTACTGCCTTGGATCCAGTACTTAATATTGATTCTAAAACAGAAGGTAAAGGTTTCTAAAAATAAATATGAGAAAGGTAAGGGAGAAGAAAGTATTATTTGAGATTCATGAGAGAAAGGGTTGCTTTGGACTGGATTCAGAAGGAAAGAAGGATGAGAGGTCTTCATGGAGAAGAGGACATTTGAGCTTGATCTTAAAGGATTGGGAAGATTTCAAGAAGGTAGATTTTATCAAATTGGGATTGTCAGGAGTGAAAGAGAAAGCTAAAAAGGTAGGATGGTGATAGATTGCAGGCTCTGGTATTTGAATTCTCTAAGCACAAAATAGAATTCCATTGAAAGGCTTTGATCAGAGGTATGACTCAATCAGAACTTTGTTTGAGAAAAGGTAGCAATATGGTGAAGAAGGACCATTCTATGAACTTCAAAAACCATCTTTTCCAGATTTTTGAGAGGCTAGTGGGCTCTAGTGGAAAGAGTTTTGGCTTTGGAGTCAGAGAATTCGAGTTTAAATCCTGCTTCAATTACTTATGACCTTTGTGACCTTGGACAAGTCACCTCATTTCTTAGGGCCTCAATTTCCTCATTTATAAAATGAGGAGGTAGGATTAGATGGCCTCTAAGGTTCCTCTTAGATTTACATGTATGACCTAAAAATACTGGAATAAGTATTCTTTCTACAACATTCCCAGTGAAGGGTTATCTAGCTCGGCCTAATGTCCTTCTATGAGGGGGAACCGACTGCTTCCTCAAAAAGCAGCCCCATTTCTCTTTTGGAAAACTCTAGTTGCTATTCAATTTTTCCTGACATCAAACCCAAATCTGCTTCTCCATTACTTCTACTGCCTTGATCTTCTGTTGCCTAGCAAAACAAATTTTCCACTTGAAGGCAACAGTTACATAATAAGTACGTTTCTTTCTTCTCTTACATGCTACAAGATTATTCAGAAGAGACAAAGATTCTATGTGAGATGGGATTAGTTAGGGGATATCTCATGGAGAGAAGTGCTGCTGTGTGTGTTTCTCTTACCCACCTTTTTTTTTTTAACCTCTACTTACTTTCAAGCCACAATCTTCAGTCATTTCTCCTATCAGTTATTTGTTCACTGAAAAATGTTCTCCAATATTGTACACAATAACAGTAATAATGCATGACGATTAACTGTGAATGATTTAGCTATTATCAGCAAGGCAAGGATCCAAGACAATCCAAAGGATTCTTAATGAAAAAGGTTAACTACCACCACAGAAGGAACCAATGGAGTCTGAATACAGATAGAAGCAAACCATTTTTCACTTTATTTCCCTCATGAGTTTTTTTTTACATAAGTGTATCTTCTCTTACAACATGACTAACCTGGAAATAGGTATTACATGATAGCTCATATATAACCTATATCATATTACTTGCAATCTTGGAGAGATAGAAGAGGAGGGAGAGAGAGAACATGGATCACAAAATGTCAGAAAATAATTATTAAAAATTGTATCTAAAATTGTATCTACATATAATTGGGAAAATAATAATAACAATTTCTGAAAGAATATTGTTCTCCATTTAGGAAGTGTGAAATAAGGATTGACAGTTGTTGGTCCCTACTTTTCCCCCTTATTTCTGATGCCTGAGGTTGACAAGTTCATTTCTCATCTCTATAAAAAGTTGTGATTGTGATGGAGGAATGAACTGCCTTGTTATGAGGTGACAAGTAAGACATCTCACATATTGACTAGAAGGAATAATAGAGAACTTGATAAAGCTAAGTTCTGGACTTACCAGAAGACCATTGCATCTAGAGCTCCAGTGAATGACTATTCCCAATGAGACAGAATTGTGTCTATATCCTCTGGTGATAAGACCTGGTAGTACTCTTTATCTTGTATCTCTATTCTCTTGTGCTTGTTCCTGTCTTGCCTTTGTCATGTTTGTCTCATTTGAGTCCTTTGGCCTTCCCTTGTGAAAATTAAAATATACATTAATAAAGGCCTAATGTCTGCATTTTTGTTTGTGTGTTTGTGTGAGAAAACAACCTAGGCCCTGAGGAATCTAGCATATCACTCTTTCCAGATCTCTGCTTACAAAATCCACTGGCAATGATATCATTCTCCCTCCTTCCTTGAGGAATTATTATTGACTTCTTTGTACCAGAATGATAATAATGATGATGACAGTTGAAAGCACTAAGCACTTTAAGATCTGCAAAGCACTTCAAATATATTAATTTATTTACCTGTATAATCCTATGAGGTAGATAATACTATTAACCTTATTTTACAGATAAGGAAACTGAGGTTGGAAAAGGTTACATTTCTTTTCAAGTCACACAGCTAGTAAGTGCCTAAGGCAGAGATTTGAATTCAAGATGCTGTCAGCTAGCTACCTATCATTAACTCATGCTTTGCCAAGTTCCAGGATTATCTTGAGCATCCTCTTTTTTTCCTATTCACATGTTGGTGAACTCTTCAATAAAATGCAATGTTGCTGACTTGGTCCACTAAATTTTTACGTTATCTGGGCATTTGTTACTGTATGGAAATACTTTTTATTAATCCCTAATTTATCCTCTCTCATTGAGATCCATAAAGTGATTCTCCCAGATGTTGTCTTTTTCCCTCAGATTGCCTACACCATCCTTTTCTAGACATTACCAAAGTTAGAGGACTTGACTCCAACTTTACTGAGGAAAAATGGGCCATTCAGCATTAAATCCCTCTTCTCTCCTAGTATATACCTCAAAACTCCTCTACATCATTCTACATCCTTCTATCCTCTACCTTTGTTGAATCTCTGAAAGAGATTCTCCTTGTCAAGGACATGTCCTCTGTTTCTTACTTCATCTCATACCCTCCTCTCTTCTGTAAGAGCTTACCTCTTTAATCATCTCTGTTGCTCTCTCCTCTTTTTCCTTTTTTCTTTTTTTCCTCTCTTCCTCTCTCTGTCTCTGTCCCTCTCAGTTTCAGTCTCTCTGGCTCTTCCTGTCTTTCTATTTCTTCTTCCTTATCTCTTTCCCCCCTAGATGCCTTATATAGAATAATCTTTTCTTCATTAGATTTTTGTGCCTTTTTTACCAGTTGACCAATTTTGCTTTTTTTAAGTTGTTATTTTCTTCTTGCATTACTTTCATTTCTTTTTCCCATTTTTCTCTGGCCTGTCTTATTTGATTTTTTAATTTCTTTTTTAGTTCTCCCAAATCTTGAGACCAATTCTCATTTTTCTTTGAAGTTTTGTGTGTGGTTGCTTGAATCTCACAGTTGTCTGTTGATTCTGTGCTTTGCTCTTTGTTGCCATAGAAATTTTGTAGGGTTAGATATTTCTTTTTCTGTTTGCTAATTTCTTACCTTTTTATTTTTGCCTGTGGACTGGGAGTTCTAAATGCTGCTCATTCTATCTCCTCTGATGATGGCTTGTAGGTCTGAGCATTCAGATCTATTTTTCCCTGGTGCTAAGGATTTTATCACAGCAAAAGCTTGAAAGGGCCAAATTCTATGGCCTTCAGGGCCTCACTACAGACTGGTTCTAGGGTCTGGAACTTCAAGGGGTGGATCTGGAGTGCTCTGTTGGTGGTGGTGTATGCAGGGTCCCTGAATCTCAAAGTGCGGCTATGCCCAGGCTTGAAACTTGGTGCAATAGGTAGGGGATGGGGGTGTTGGTTGTCTGGCAGTACTCTGTGTGCAATTTTGCTTCCAGTTCCCCCTTATCCCATGAAAATCCCATGAAAATTGACTATCTTTGCCTACCTTTCAAGCTATACTCAGTGGAAGAGCCCCTTTACTCTGACTTACTGTTGGTTTTTGACTCCTGTTGTTTTAAAGTGCTTTTTATAGATTGGTTTGGAAAGATTGTCAGAGCCATTTCAGCTTTTGCTACTACTAAGCCACCAATTTAGTTTTACCCACCCTCCTGGATGCCTTATATAGCTCCTTTCTTACTCAGTCTGCTCCATCCCTACTTCTCTGAAAAGCAGATGAAATATGGAACAGAAAGTGACTCAATGTGGTAGGAAGAGAGATGTGTTAGATGGAAGGTCTGAAGGCCAGAGACATGAAAAAAAAATAAGGGCGGGCTGTTTGAGTTGGGGCTTTTTGATGAATCAATTTCTCCTGCTTCCTAATGAATTCATTATAATAAGAAGTGGTTGGAGGTCTTTGCCAGTGACAGAACATTGAACAGAAAAGGAATTCCAATTTCCCACCAGATCCCAAGTTCATACCCTGTGCCTCAAGATCCCCTAGTTCCTCTTTATCTAATGACTGACCCTCCTGGATGCGTGAATTGAATATTACTTGCGTGCTATATAATAATGTCTCTACTGCTTTATCCATCTATAGGAAGAGCATCTACATATACTAACCAATCTGAACTATGCATTTCCTGGAATTCCTGGATTTGGAACAGCCTGTGTACCATTTAGGGGCTCGTGAGGACTGAGAGAGATTGTGGGCATAGAGCTGCATGGAAGATGTTTGATTACATATTATTTTATTGCATTTAGGAGTGTTTTATACACTTCAACTCTGGACTCTGAACATTTTTATTAACTGTCTCTTGTGCTTGGAATTCTCTTCCTCCAAACATCTTCTTTCTATCTTTCCTGATTGCCTTCAAGGTTCACTTAAGAGTTTCACTGTCTGTAAGAAGCCTTTTGTAGTCCTCCTTAATCTTAGTGCCTTGTTTCTGAGACTGCCCCAATTACTCTTATATATATTCTGTTTGAGATATTTGTTAATGTCTTTGAGAACATGGACTAATTTTTACCTTTCTTAGTAGCCCCAGTACTTGGTACAGTACCTGGCACATAGTAAGTTGCTAAATTAAGGTTACTTGACTGAATGACTTTATTGATTCTGTATCAAGGGTAAAATGCTCTAAGCATATTTTTTTCTGATTCTATAGGAAATGGTGATTCTATTATGCCAACATCAAGTAACTAGAACTAAGGGAAGTACAGTTAGTTCAAGAAGAATCAGGGTTTTTGAAACAGGATAAGGGCTCAGATTAGAGTATGATTAGGTAAATCTACCATAATATTACCATACCATAGACATACCTATGTGGCCTCCCAGAGGAAAAAAAAGGTCATCCCCTCTCTAAGACCCATAGAGAGCCTGACACTTCTCCAACACTTGTAGTTAGGTGGGGTATAGCACCATAAATAACAAGGTGAGCCCTGGACTACTAAATCCTGGTTCTTCCCATCATTCAGGCTCAGGTGAATGGTTAGCAGTGACATCTGGTGGTTAAAACACAGACATCTCAAATTCAATGTTAAATACAGAATTCATTGTCATCTTTCCTAAACCTATCCTCCTCCAAACTTCCTTCTTTCTTCAGAGAGCCCCATCAGCCCTCTAGACACTCAGGTTTGTGACCTCCAAATCATCCTGGACTCTTCCCTCTCTCTTTCAATTCTCTATGTCTAACCAATTTTGAAGCCTTTTGTTTCAAACTCTTACTTTCTATCTTAGAATCAATACTAAGTATTGGTTCCAAGGCAAAAGAGCAGCAATTGAGATTAAGTGATTTACCCAGGATCACATTGCTAGGAAGTATCTGAGGCCATATTTGAACACAGGACTTTCCCATCTCTAGTTCTGACTCTCAATCTTCTGAGCCACCTAGTTGCCTCTCAGTTGTCAAGTCTTGACAACTCCCCTTCCATGATGTCTCTCTCCTTTTTACTAACAAAACTACCACCTTAGTTCAGGATCTATATAGTCTGTTATTGCCTTTTATTATTGTTTCCCTACTTCCACTCTCTCTTTTCTCCCATCCACCTTCCACATAGTTCCCAAAATAATTTTTTTAAGGCACGAGGCTGACCAAGTCACACTTCTGCTCAGCAGTATTACTTCTAGAGTAAAAGAAAATTCCTTCAACTTGGCATTTAAAACCCTTCACAAACTAGCTCCAGTCTACCTTTCCAGACATATTTCACATTATTCCTCTTCAGGCATTCAATATGTCAGGGAAAGTGGCCTACTTCTTGTTCCCTAAACTACACAGTCCATTTTCCATATCCATCCCTCCTTTGCCTAGAATGTACTCACTCCTTACCTCTATATCTTAGAGCCCTGGGCAAGGCTCAGCCTAAGAGCCACCTTTCCCTAAGAAAACCTTTCTTAACCCCCTAGTTATTAGTGTTCTCTCCCTTCTTAAATTACCTTATATTTAAATGGATAAGGCTCTGGCCTAGAAGTCAGAAAGGATGAAGTTATAGTCCTGCCTCATATGCTTCCTAGTTGTATGATCCTTAGGCAGGTTACTTTTTGCCTCAGTTTTCTTATCTGTGAAATGGGCATACTAGTAGCAATTATTTTATAGGGTTGTTGTGAGGATCAAATGAATAACATGTAAAATACTTTGCAAACCATGTCATTATGTAAATGCTAGCCATGAAACCTATATATTGAATCCCAAGTGGATTTTAAGCTCTTTGAGGGCAGACATCATTTTTATCCTTTTTTTTTTCTTACCGAAAAATACCATATCACCTTGTACAATAGAGGTCCTTAATAAATATTCTTTGACTGTGATTGAATAATGCCATACTACTTTCACACCACTGAATTCCACCCCCTTCTCCACCTCCCTCCCCATTGCATTCAATTGCTGCTCAAACAGATCAAAACCTTTAAAGATATCCCAGGAAGCTAGGTGGTAAAGGGTTAGAGAACAGAACTAGGAGTGGATCTGAGTCCAAATTTTTTTTCAAACATAGTTGTGAGGCCCTGGGCAAGTCACTTAGCCTTCTACACCTCTGCTTCCTCATTTGTAAAATGGAACTGATAATAGCACATTCCACAGGATTGTTGTGGTATTCAAATGAGATAGCCATATAAACTCTAGTTATTATTATCTGACCTTCTCTTGCTTTGGGTTGTTGGGTTTTGTTTTACTGCCTAACACAGGACTTTCTCTGAAGAAAGCATCCCAACTCTCTTTAGTCTAGCCATGTCATTAGTACAGCTGTAAATGGGACCCCTTCCTATAGGCCTAAGAGCCCAGCAATAGAATCACTCCAGAGACAACCATCAGCCAGGAAAGTTTTACAGCTCTCTTTCAGGAAAGTCCAGGGGCCTAGATATATAGACATTATTCTGAGAATTTGTATATTGATTTGCATAAATTAAAATGTCATGTTGAAAAAGCCCTAACTCCTTAGCAGTAAAAATAAAATAGACCAAAGTTGTTCATATAGTTGACAGCAATTGGATCTTGAAATCATTGTGAGTATCAATGGAAGGGATGGAGAGCAAGAAGAAAAAGACTCCCCCAGCCTGATCCCATTCAGGACTCCATCTAGGAACAGAGGGGTCCATTTGAGAACAGGACTCATTGGCAACCTTTTCATGGATTAGCTGGGTATTTGGTAAGAAATAGCCAAACATGTTTCCTAAAGTAGAAACCAAGCATAGGGAGTAAGCTCCAACTCAGAGCAAGGGAAGGAGGCAACCTAAGGTCTAAAATTTAGGGGCCCTAGATAGGCATTCATTTCTTTGTCTAGCCTGCCCCTCTGAGAGTCCACTAGGCTATGGCTCTATGGTACTTCCTCTATTCCTCTTGTAACTTTTGGTGTTCTTGACATTGTTAACTCTTGTTTTGCCTGTGACCTCATTGCTTTTTGTTTCTCCCCAATCTGGATCTCTGTATTTCCAACCTCATCCTGGGCACTTAACCCCAAATTCCCACAGTTCCATTTGTTTTGTTTTGGTGTTCTTGACAACCTGCTGCCCCTGTACCCCCCCAAAAAAACATATTGACTATAAAAGGTCTGAGATCTTTCCCCTTAACACAAAGCTCCCCCCAAAGCAGACCAAAGGCTTAGCACCTTAATACCCAATGGAGAAAAACACTAGAAAGTGAAGGACCCTTAATAAGTATCATGGAAAACCCAGGACACAAAATCTTTAGAGATCCTTAAAGCTCAGCAGGTTCTGAGTACTTGACCTTGGTGCCTCCTAAACCCTGAAGTTAATTTACTCTCTGCAACATTTCATTAGTTTGTCTAATCGATAGACGTAATTTTACAAAAAATGGACCTGGGCTGGGTAGTTTTTCAGGTTCCTGTTGCATCTATCAAAAAAATCCACCACTGCAATAAATCACTTGGGGGGAGGGGAGGAGGCAGAATAAATGGAGCATGTTTTCAATGAGCTGGAGCTGTCCTCAGGGTCTCCACTATGTCTACTCAAGCTGGAGAGAGGTCTGCTCAGCTCATCCCAAGTAGAGATCAAGCAAGGGACCCTGCCCTTGCCAGTTGCTGTCAACAATCAATTCATTCCCTCTCCTAAATCCCCACACTCCAGTCCTGTTCAAATTTCTGCCTGGGAGCTAGGTGATCAGGACCTGGGAGAGGCTCCGACTCACCCCCATCCTTCTTTCCTTGCTCACCACTCCTCTCTAGGAGGGGGAAGATAGCGCTGTCCTACATTGTGCCCCTCCCCACTGCCCCGGGGGAAGGTGGGGAGTCCCATTCCCTAGATCCTTTGGGGGAAAAGGTAGAGGCGATGTTTGCATAGCCTTGATAAATGTAACCCCACTTAATCACAGGAATCTATCTCCTTCTCAGACAGGGGAGGGGGCACTGCTTCAGATCTCCAGAGGCTGTAGATAATTTCGGCACCCACTCAGTCAGGGGCTGGCAATGCCGTCTGCTGCCGCTGCCATTCATTGCCATCACTCAGCAGCCTTTGAAAATGTGCCTGTCAATATAATTCACTGCCTGTTCAAAGAAAGTGACATTTTGAATAGTGGACACTTTTCCAGAAGCATTCATCCCTGGTCAGCCTTGGATAAATAAATATATTTGCTGTTTGAAGTCAGCAGGGAGGACACAATGGCCCAGTCCTGGCCACACACACTTGCACACACACTGTCTGGAGTTATATAGGGGTGGGATGAGAGTTGGGGGAGTAAAAGAAAAAAATCAGTAACCACCAGTCAGGAGCAGCCTAGAAGCAAACACATCTCTTCAACCTGCGGAAGAAAGACAGCAGAGGGCTCTGGAGGGCGCCAGCCTTCTGCCCAACTCATTTTTGCCCCCCTGCCCCAACCCCAAGGAGGCTTCTTCTCCCCCGAACCCCGACCCAAAATGTCCCCTTTCTCCCCCAAACTCAATCCAGCTCTTCACCCCCAAATGATTCAGTTCTTGGCTAGGCTTTTTAGCCCCAAACGACTCAGCCCTCTCCTGCGTCCCCCTACTCCCCACCAAACCGGAGTCCAGCTGTTCAAACATGACCCCACTCGCTTCTTGCCACCTTGTCCTCCCCATCCAGCCTTGGTTTCTTTAAACCTCAAAGCCTAGGCGGCCTTTTTAACCTCCAACTGTCCCCCTCCTTTCCTCCTCATCTGCCCCCCCAAACCTTAGCGGGGGCTCTTAATTACCCCCTAGCAGCCCCCTAAACAAAGTATTTATAAGGCTTACTGCGTTTATCTTCCCGCTCCTATTAATAAAGACTGGGAATGCGGTGGAAGAAATATGGGCGGGTGACAGGGTTTTTAATGGCGTCTCACCTTAAATGCATTTTAAAATATGTAAATCAATAAAAAAATTATTTGTAATAGCCGTCTAAGAGTGCTGGTTAGCCCGGCGCCGAGTGAAATGCATGCTCGAAGGCCTATTACCATACATCCTGGGAGCTGTAGTTAGGATTAATCTGTCAAAAGGGATGGTTTAGTGTTGATGAATATGACATGTGACCATTAACGGTGTTGATTTTATCTCCCGAGATTAGCATGATTTACTCCGGATGGATAATAATGTCATTTGCTTGATGCCGTGGATCTGTTTACGAGCTGATTAAATTGTAAGGCCTCGCCTCATTTCATGCTATTTGGTTTACGGCTTCATTACCGCAATCACAAAAGCTGGGGAAATGTCCCACATTCCGTGGGGCGATCAATCACAGGCTCCCCCCCACCCCAGCCCATTGCAGCTACGGATTTTTTGATGCAGCTCCTCCCAGGGTGTCCGGAGTGCGCCCTAGCCGTCCCCTCCCCGCAAACTGGCCTGGGCAGTGTCGTCTTCCTGGAACCCCGATCTGGGGGATCTCCGGCCAACTCGGGGAGCAGGGATATGCCCCGGCCTCTAATTGAGATTAAGGAAGTCCTCGAGTAATTAGCTGTAACAAATTACCTTATTATTTAGACAGGGAAGTAAACGGGCTTTTTTGTTGTTGTTGCAAGGGATGCTTACTATAAATCTGCAGGGGAATGACAGTCCACCAAGCCCAAAGGAAACTAGTCAGCAAACTATACTTTCTGCTGGTTACTTTTCACATTGGAAGCAAAATGAAGGGTGGCCACCCGAGGATCTGAGATTTCTAACTGGAGGGGACCCTGGAGGTCAAGAGAGAATGCAAGCCCCTTCAGGGCAGGGACTTTCACTTTTTGCCTTTGTTAACCCCCGCCCCCTCTCACGGGACGCTGAGCATACCACCAGCACCTAGTAAAAGCCAGGAGATGGTTGATTGATCTTAGTGCAGGGATTCTTAACATTCAAAGTGTCCTAGATCTCTAGGCAATCCCGTGAAGCCCAAGGACCCTTCCCAGAGTAATATTTTTAAATGTATAAAAGAAAATACAAGATTATAGAAGTTAGTTACATGGAAATAAAATTATCAAAATATTTTTTAAACTCTTACCTTTAAAACTTACTATGTATTAATTCCAAGGCAGAAGAGTGGTATGGGCTAGGCAATGGGAGTTGAGTGACTTGCCCAGGGTCACATGGCTAGGACGTGTGTAAGGTCAAATTTGAATCACTCTAGGCCTGGCTCTCTATCCACTTAGCTTCCCCCTCAAAATATTTTTTAAAAGAACCCCTGATCTAGTCCAACTGTCTCATTTTACAGATGAGGAAACTGAGGCTTAGCCAGTAAAAAGAACTTGCTCAAGTTGTGGCACTGGAACCTAGGTCTTAAAACTCCAAATCCAGATTTGTTTATTTCTCTTATGCCACAATGGAGCAGCCCAAGAAAAAATGAGTGGAAGTGCTGGCTCTATGAGGATTGTGCTAATAGCAACAGGTCCTTGGGAGTCCCCAACCTGGTTTCCACTTCCAAGAAGAATCAAGTCATCATGGGCACTCTGTCTCCATATTCTAGCTCAAGGAGAAAGGAAGGAGGGTCACCTAAGGGTTTGTGGCCAGCTTCCTTTACAAAAACTCTTTCCTAAAACTCATCTCAAAGGCTTGTCTGTCAATATCCTGAATACTCTCCATTATGGGAGGGCACTGGGTAGGTAACAAAAGATGGAACAAAAACCAAAGGCAATGCTGCTCTTAAGCATACACACACATATACCCACAAACCCACATTTTTACAAGGCAAGTTTGGGGTACACAGGAAAGAATGTTAAATCTGGAAGTGAGAAGCCCTAGATTCAGATCATTACAAGGCTACTAGTTTCCCCTTCCTGGCACTCAGTTTCTTTATCCATAAAATGGGAGGCATTGGACTAAATAGCCTCTAATGCCCCCTGTGGTTCAAATTCTATATTCCTATGTACTACCTTAATCTGTAAATGAATCTCTAAAATCTAAAGGCATGCAACAGAAGATTGTTTAAGGAAACAAGGTTAAGGTAATTTATATGTTATTGTTTTTTTTTCATCATTGATGTCTCAATTTATAACAGATTAGAGCTTGAAGAGTCCAAGATTATCTAGTCCAATGCCATTCACTTTACAGATGAGGAAACTGAGGCTCAGGGAACTTAAGTGACTTGCTCATATAGTTTGTAAGCAACAGTGCAAGGATTTGAACCAAAGTGTCTGGACTTAAATTCCATCATGCCTTCCTCCAGGGTGTTTATGATCTGACTGAATATTTGGGTCACCCTCTGATGAAATGGCTTAAGCATTACTTTGACAAGAATAAATTGAATCCAAGGGCACTTAATCAGGTTAAAGAATGGATAAATGCTCTCAGGCCAAAGATGTTTCAAATTTGAGCAACTGAACTGCATGTCAAGAAGACATGAGTTCAAATTCTGCCTCAGACATTTAGTAACTGGCAAGCCCCGGGCAAATGTCATCTCATCAAATGAGATATGTAAAATGCTTTTTATCCTTTAAAAACTATATGAATGTTTACTATTCTCTCTTCCTTCTCCCCACTAGAAGATAATCTATTTGAGGGCAGAGATTGTTTTTTGCCTTTCTTGTACTATGCAGGCACTTAGTGTAGTGCCTGATGCCAAGTAACAACTTCATAAATGCTAGTTGATTGATATTAACAACAAATAAAAAATTGTGTTATTTAAGTGGAGAGCTAAGTCCTCGGTATAGCAGGGGTATAGGCATTGCTACCTCTACTGGGTCTGGAATCAGATTAATATTTAAAAATTAAATAATAAATAAAATACAATTAAAACATAATAGAACCTAGATAATGTTAATATGTGGTTTTTCGAATTTACTATGTAGACTCCAGGGATCCTTATGTACAATTTAGTGACCCTCCTCCTATTTGAGTTAGACACTACTGCTTTAAAGTTCCTATTAAATGGTACCTCTTCCTAGAAACTTTCCCGGTTTCCCCCATCTGGTAACAACCTTTGAATTTTCAGCGTCTGCAATGGCACTGAATTTCGTAACTTCAATGCCCTTGTCATGCAGTATGGTGCATTACAGTTATTTAGGTTAGTGTCTTCTCCTACCAGGTCAGAACCTTCTTGAAGATCAGGATTGTGTCTGGCTTAAACTTTGGCTCTTCCCAATACCTAGCACAGGATTCTGCAGACTCTACACACACACTTAGCTTCAGTTGCATTATGTCCCTGGGATTCATGTAAACAAAAGGGTTTTCCAAGTGTAAGCCTCAAAATAATCTTTAGGAAAGTAGTTCTCTGACTCCTAATACCCTTCACACTAAAGCATCTCCCCCTGCATCTTCCCTCCAAAAAAGAGAAAAATCATAGAGCCATGATAGCGGAGCTTCTTGAGAAAAGGGACAATTCCACTTTTTGTCTTTGTATCCCTAATGTCTCACACAGTGTCTTATAAATGGAGGCATCTAATAAACGCTTTTAAATTAATTAGTAGGTGGGTTTAATTGATAGAGTCCTAGATTTTGATTAAGGAAGATCTGGGTGTAGTGGGTTTCTGAAGCTCATGACATGGGTATCCATAGGCAAGCCAGATGAACTCTCTGAGACTCAGTTTCCTCATCTGTAAAATGGAGACCATGATCCTGTAGTATCTACATTACAGGGTTGTTTCATAGGCTTATATGAGACAATGTGTAGAAAGCATAGCTTGTTTAAAAGCTCTCTAATAAATATAAATTCTCATTATTTTTAAAAGAGACAAAGTTTAAACCAATATTTGCTGCTAACAGTATGAAAAGATTACCTCCCTATCATTTTGTGCCTTTTAGTTCTTGGGACTTTGAATTTGGATTTTTCCCCTCTCTTCAGAGAAACCCTCCCCTCACTTTGCCCCCAGTTCAGTTTCATAATTTTTCCTTCCAAGAAACAAAAATAATTCATAAGGAAAAAATAAACACAAGTCCAAGCAGTACCCAGAAGGCACTGAGACAGTGAGATATGATAGAAAAAGTGAAGGACTTAGGGGTCAGCTAGGTGGCACCACAGTGCATAGAATGTTGGGTTTGGAGTCAGGAAGGCTTGAGATCAAATCCAGCATTAGACACTTCCTAGCTGTGTGACTCTGGGTAAATCTTTTGACCCTGTTTGCCTTAGTTTCCTTATCTGTCAAATGAATTGGAGAAGGAAATGGCAAACCACTTTGCCAAAAGAACACCAAGTGGGATTATGAAGAGTCAGACATGACTGAAAAACAACTAAACAAAAATGACAAAGGTTTTTAGAGCCAGAAAACCAAGGGTACTGGTTCTGGAGACAGAGAACTTGGGTCCAAATTCTGCTTCTGACATTTATTAGCAGTATGATCTTGACTAAGCCCCTTTAATCTCCTCTGGTCCCAGTTTCTTCATTAATAAAATGAATAGACAATCTCAGAGACTCCTTTCAACTCTAGAGCTCTCCCTGTACGGAATTTAACTCCCAGCTGAGTCACTTAATTAGTTTTGTGTAAACTTTAATACTACAATTTCTCAGGGCCTCAGTTTTCCCATCTGTAAAAAAGAAGAATGGAAATGATCTCTAAGGTCCCAGTTCTAACATTCTATAGTTCAAGATGACCCTTGAGTGCTTTTGTTAGGGATTGGATTAAGTGTCCTCTGGGATCCCTTCCTAATCTAAGACCCTAGGTTTCTTCTTTCTCTAGAAGATCCTGGTCACAGGGAGCCAGCCTAGATATACCAAATATAACCTGGGATTAGGATTACTTGAAACCCCTTCCTCAATGTTTTGTGGAGCAAATTTCTTTCCCTACAGCCCTGGACAGTAGGCAGTCCCTACCGTTACCTATCCCATCCCAGGACACACTTTGGTCACTTTCTTAAAATACCCTATTTCTCTTAATTCTCATCCAAAGTATTTCTTTTCTTCTTTGGTATAAACCAAATTTGCCTCCTTGCCCCCATAAACTCTACAATAAAAGGTTGTCTTTACAGAGAGAAGGTCATGTTTGCACAGCCCCATTCTCCCCTGCCTTGGAACCCAGACCCATTTGTGTCCTCATGCTGCCCCCAAATAGAAACATTGGCACAAGTCTTGGCTAGCTCTCTTAGGCAAGGGCACTCAAATCAGATGTGAGCTGTGGCTTTAGTGGGAAGCCCTCTCCTAGTGACTAGTACTCTATCCACAGGGGTGCTAATCAGCCTGGTTTGAGAGTCCCCCTTCTTTTTCCTAGACTCATTAGGATGCACCCCTCCCCATTCTTTTCTCTGCTGGAAGCCTTCTGGGACACTGAGGCCATTGTGGCTCTTCCATTCATCAGGACTATATATTCCTACCTGCCTTGGGGTAAGGGTGGAGGCACTCAAGGCAAAGGAACTGGGCTCACCTGAGCCCACACCTCCTGTCTAAGCAGTCTGCCCCTCCTTCAGTCATTTAGCCAGACAGCCATTGGGCCACTCACTGTATCAGCTTGTCATTTGGTCATTTAGGCTACTGGTCATTTGGTAATCCAGTTACTTGGACACTTAGTCACTCAGTTACATAATAATTTCATCCATCACTCCATTCATCATCTAGTCATTGGGTTGTGCTTTGGTTTGGCATCCGGTGACTCAGTCATTCAGTAATCCAATCACCTGGTCACTTTCTCAGTTACAGGTCCATTCACTTAGTCACTTAATTCAACAAATGAGCACCTACTATGTAAAAGACTGACTGCTGAGAATTATGGGGGATAAAAAGTCATATAAGAAGAGGTTCTCTGCCTTCAGTTACTCATCAGGTAAGACAATCATCACTTCTACATTGAGACCACAGGATGGAGGCCAAAGAGCAGACAGACACCCTATCCACAAGGCATTTAGAGCCTAAATGGGGTAGACTTACTTGAAAATGATAGACAGACACAATAACTATATTATAACAGTGGCGAGATTAGGTAATGTATATAAATTGAAGAATGGGTCCATTATCATCAAAAAGCTTCCAGTGGGAGGCAATCTTGAGTTGTGCTTGAAACCCTGCTGGTCTGACGGGCTCTGATGACCTACAGAGGGAGGAATGGTTGATGTTGAGGGTTTCACCAAGTATATTTTTAAAGAGAGACTTAGGTAGGGCTGGGAGTGGGTTTTCAGCATTCTCTCCAATGGATCTCCCATGTGTTGGAGTAGATGTATGGACTCAGGAATGGCTGTTGTCACAACACGTTGTATATATCTACTCCTACATGGCTTTGTGGCCCCAGTGAATACAAGAACATATGTAGGCATGAAAAGAGTAATACCTGTTGAACCACATAATTTCATTTAATTCAATATGCATCTTTGAGTGCGTACTACAGTGGTATGTGTGCTAGATGAAGAAAGTTGGTTCAAATCCAGACTCTACCACTTGTTTTCTCTGTGATTACAAGTAAGTTATTTAACCAATCTGGGTCTCAGGTCCTCACCTAGATAAAACAAAGAGTTGAACCAGGTGGCTACACGGTCTTCATGCCCATGCCCAAGTCAAGTCAAGTCGACAAGCATTTATAAAATGCATTTTAGGTGCCAGACCCTGTGCTATCAGGTACATGAGGCATACCCCATCCAGTCTTGCACATACATCCTCCAAGGGATGTAGGCAGTCAGGTATAATTAATATACTATCTCTCTCTACTCCTCGTGCAAGCAGCCGGAGTCATTCCTAGATTTCTTTTTTCAGTGGGTTTCTGCCTCATGACATACTCACAGTGGGCTTTCCCAAGCAAGGCTAAAGGGAAAGCTCCAACTTTGGGTAATTCCAGCCTCCCTTTTAAATAGGTGTGTCTCCATACTTGAGCTCTATTGCCAATTGCATTCATTTCCTTCCTAGTGATTAATTTTTCAGAGACAACAGAGCTCCGTACCAGTGCTTCTCATCTCCTTGCCCTCCAACTTTTGTGGTACCATTAAAAATCTCCTTAAAATCATGATAGTGGATATTTTTGGCAATACAGTGATTTGGCAGACAATATAGCCACAGGCAATAATCCTGAAAATACAGCACATATCAGGTACCTAGTACATATTATCCACAATAGAACTGCAGCAGGCATAAGGAGTTCACAGACAATTCAAGCCCAAGATCTATGATCCTATGAACACAGCACATAAAGTACATATAGCAATATTGAGTGCCAGAGATCAAACATAGAGGTTACATACAATGGCATAATTATAGGTTTAATGTAATAAATACATGGCATCATACATCATGGTTGCCTATGGTAGACCAAATACAGAGGTTATATATTGTATATATTTATATGTATACTTTATAGATTTTACTATTCACACAATCCATTGAAAGTAGGGACTATTTTCTTTTCTTTTTTTGTTTTTTGTATCCCTAAGGTTTGGCACACAGTAGGTGTTTAGTAAATACCTATAATTGATTAATAGGTTGAGGTTACTTACTAACTTATGTTACATCCACTCTTCATCAATGGAGTTCATTTTGGTTACAGGTATAGCTCCCTGTCAGGTGGTCAGATGGTTCAGTGGTTAAAGCACTGGACCTGGAGTCGGGAAAACTTCAATCTAGACTCAGACACTTACTAACTGTGTGACCCTAGGCAAGTCACTTAATCTTGTTGGCCTCAGTTTCTTCATCTGTCAAATGAGTTGGATAAGGAAATGGCAAGAAATTCCAGTATTTTTGCCTAGAAACCTCCCAAAAAAATAGGGTCACGAAGAGTCAGACGTGACTGAAAATCAACTGAACAAATAACCCCCTCTAACACCCAAAATATAAATCAAGCTAGTCACTGGTCATAGAGTCCTAATACATCTAAAGTGACTCTCCACAGTACTGCATTTTTAGTATCACAAGACCCACTGCCCTGCAATGCTAATCCTGAACTCATGGCCAAACTGATTCTCAGTGTCCTCAGTTATCTCTTGCCTATATAGCCTTGATCCCGAATTTATGAATGTCTGAGGCTGGCTATTGCTGCCTCCAGCCTTCAATTAGGCCCTCTAACAATCTCTGTTCTTTGGGGATCTCTATAGTTCAAATACTAAACAGGAAAGGATCAATCTCTTAATTCAGCCTCCACCTCTCCCTATCCAGCCACCTCTCCCCTTGCTCTCAAGAGGGTAGGGGAGGACTGGGCAGTCTTCCTTGACTTCCCTTGCCCTCAGGAGGGCACTGGCATGCAAGAATCTCTTCATCTAAGTCATAATCTGGATCCTCTCTATATAATCCATTATCTAGATCCCATAATTCATCTCTAAACAGTAAGGCCAGGGCAGCCCTTTCTCAGAGCCTGCTTGTCTGATTTCATCACACTTGTCCTCCCCATCACTACAGAATCCAATGAACTCCCACTATGAACAGCAAGTGGTTTCAGTAGACCAGTAGCCATTTTTTGGGACTACTTTATGGACTGTTTGAACACCATGTTTTTCAACGACTTGGTACAGAGTGGCTCTCCACCAGTCTGGTAGCTATCTTGTGTTTTCCCAGACTCTGAGGTTTCTAAGCAAGACTCTCTCTTCTTAGTTGGAGATCCTCGTGCCAGAAACTCAAGGCAACTCTATGCCTTGTCTTTCTCTGAGTATTTCCAAGCTAAGGTCATGGCTAATCAGTAGGCTTCCTTCAATAGATTTCTTAGCCAAGAAACACCTTTTGGGAGTCTCCCAATTTCCTCCATCTTCTAAGATTCCTAAATACAAATCAACAGACAAACATAGCCTTTTCCCAAACAACAGCATGTAGACAGGACCAGTCATGTCATTATGGAAGCATTATATGTGTGATGCCATATATATGTACTACTTACCAGGAAAACTTATTTTAAAAAACTGCTATTAATCCTGGAGTTTGGCTGCTCTTCATGGTTTGAAATTTACATTGCCACAGTCCATTCTGCTTTGGGTCAGGACCCATCCTGAATAATTGGAGATGGAACAACCCTACGAAGGGCAGGATTGAGAAGAAGGAACATGCTCTTTTTGCCCTTTCCTAGGAATACAGAAGGTCCTGAGCTCCTGTGCATTTTGCAACTTGGGTAAAGAAGGAGTGAGAACGAAAGCCAGAATTCTTACTTGGACAAAGCCTGAATCTCTAGGTAAATGGTTATTTGAAACACTATTTCCTATCTGGCATGTCACCTGCATCCTGTTCTTCAATACTTCAATCTAGGGTTTTATCAATAAGGGTATGCCCAACAATCAATCAACAAGCTTTAATTAATTCATACATGCCATTCGTTTATTTGCTCATTCACTTATATACTATTCAGAACATCCTTACATACACAGAGACCATGCTAATCTCCATATCATTCCTTTTTTTTTAAGAGTATGCTATTCCTATCTGTGTGACCCTGGGCAAGTCACTTAACCCCCATTGCCTAGCCATTACCACTCTTCTGCCTTGGAGCCAATACACAGTATTGATTCCAAGATGGAAGGTAAGGGTTAAAAAAAAAGAGTATGCTATCAAATCATTTAAGTGTTTGCTTACTATGTGCATAGAAATTCAAGGGAAAAAAAAACAAAGAAACATTCTCTGCCCTCAAGGAACTTACATCCTATCACCAGTGACAGAGTCCATAGTCATTCTGTGTTTTAGGAAACAATCTTCATAAATTCTCATTCTACCAGCTGGTGATCAACTGGGTGATAGACCAACTTGCTAGCATCCTCTGGACCTTGTGCACCACTGTGGCATTGCTTTAAAAAGTCCAGGATCATGAGATACCTGATTGGAAAAGATGCCCTGGGTGGGTAGAGATGGGGGTGAATGTGCCAGGCAATTTCCAAATCTTACCTCATGAGATCATCATGAAAACTCTGTGAGGAAGGTATTATTACTATCATCACCATTTTATACCTGAGGAAACCGAGGCAGAGAGATTGTCTTGCCCTGGTTCACACAGCTAGTAAGTGTCTGAAGCCGAATTGATGAGACAAGCCTTCCTGACTCTAAGCCTAGTGTTCTATCCACTGCACCATCCCGCTGCCACTTGCAACATTGCATTTAGAACCCATGCAAAATTTGACTGTTGGGATTACAGGACCCAGACAAAATACCATCAGAACAGAGATGGAGCCACTGTAACTGGGGAAGGAAAGGAGAGATGCAAAGAGTAAGTGAACTGCCCTGAGAACAACAAAATCTGTGGTTTGGGAGAAGCAGCGTTTAGGGGATTGTCTAAGGGGGAAAAAGGATGCATGCTTTCCAGGGAAATATTAGCCTGGCCTCATTCCTGGTGGACTCAGTTTGGAGACTGAGAAGCAGACCCAGTAAAGCTCTGGAGATCAGAAAGTTTCCTGATCTATTTCCCATGGTACTCTGAGCTGCAGGAAGGCAACTGAGAGAGCCAAAGGTTGTATCTTCATTTTTCTCTTCTTAAGGATAAGGATCTCAGAGGTTAGAGCTGTGTTTACTACCTTTCCTGAAGCTGGAGGTCAGTCTTCTTATAAGAGCAGAATAATGGGGCCATTCAGAGACAACCCAGAAAGACTTTCTGACAGAGAAATTGTTCTGAAAATCCATCTCTTCACCCTGAAGAGATGTTTGAGAGTCTTCTTAAAGTAACACCTCAGGACTGAGGGGTCCCATTCAAGGCCTCCCTTGCTACTCTTGCTATGACAGAATATATAGGGTGTCTCCTAGGTTATGCTAACCTATATGCACAAATCAGTCTAGCTCCACATGATGAAAGCCTTTATTTTATTTTATTTTTTTAAACCCTTACCTTCCATCTTGGAATCAATACTGTGTATTGGCTCCAAGGCAGAAGAGTGGTAAGGGCTAGGCAATGGGGGTTAAGTGACTTGCCCAGGGTCACACAGCTGAGAAGTGTCTGAGGCCACACTTGAACCTAGGACCTCCCGTCTCTAGGCCTGGCTCTCAATCCACTGAGCTACCCAGCTGCCCCCATGATGAAGGTCTTTAGACTAAAACATTCCAGTTCTTATTCCATCTAATACTGCCAGAGTCTCAGGAAGATACATGTTCTGGCTCTTTAAAACAGGAATCAAGGCCTGGGAGACCTCCTCTCTTTATTGCAGATAGGATTTACATTTTTTATTTACCAAATCTTGATAGTCCATGAAAGTGGAAAGCTAATCCAGAGTAGAAACCCCAAAACCATATTTATTTCCCTTTGAAATTAATTGTATTTGGGGAGGAAGAATGGAACAGACACATGATTGATCTTTAAAATTATGTGCTTGCTTCCTGTTCCTCCCCAATCCTGAATCCAAAGTGTGTTTCCCATGTATGCCCAATATGAGCATCTATGTAAATGTAGTTCATGTATGTCCAAATTCTTCTCTACCCCCTTTACCATAAATGATCTATCAAGAGAGAAAATTTATCAATGACACCTAGAAATTCCCTTTTGCCTACTCCTACTGAAAATAACGTCACCCAGGTGATCCAGTCATTTCCCTTTTGGTTTAATCTGCTTTTCCCCACTTCAATCCACAAGCATTTAGGAGAGACTTAATGTATTCACAGAATGTCTTTGGTGATATTATTGATTTAGGAAAAATGATGCTCCTGCCTTATCACTGGAAGGAAGGCAGAAAGGAAGGAAGGAAGGAAGGAAGGAAGGAAGGAAGGAAAGAAAGAAAGAAAGAAAGAAAGAAAGAAAGAAAGAAAGAAAGAAAGAAAGAAAGAAAGAAAGAAAGAAAGAAAGAAAGAAAGAAAGAAAGAAAGAAAGAAAGAAAGAAAGAAAGAAAGAAAGGAAGGAAGGAAGGAAGGAAGGAAGGAAGGAAGGAAGGAAGGAAGGAAGGAAGGAAGGAAGGAAGGAAGAAAGAAAGAAAGAAAGAAAGAAAGAAAGAAAGAAAGAAAGAAAGAAAGAAAGAAAGAAAGAAAGAAAGAAAGAAAGAAAGAAAGAAAGAAAGAAAGAAAGAAAGAAAGAAGGAAGGAAGGAAAGAAGGAAGGAAGGAAGGAAGGAAAGAAAGAAAGGAAGGAAGGAAGAAAGAAAGAAAGAAAGAAAGAAAGAAAGAAAGAAAGAAAGAAAGAAAGAAAGAAAGAAGAAGGAAGGAAGGATAAAAGAAAGGAAGGAAAGAAGGGAAGGAGGAAGGGAGGGAGGGAGGGAGGAAGGAAGGAAGGAAATATTTATGAAGTATCTATTATATGCCATGCATTTTGCTCTGCACTTTACAAATATTATCTCATTTGATCCTAATAACAACCCTGGGAAGTAGGTGCTTTTGTTATCCCAATTTTAGAGGTGAGGAAATTGAGGCAAAGATTAAGCGATTTGCCCAGGGTCACATAGCTAGTAAGTATCTGAAGCCAGATTTGATTTCCTTTTCCAATAGAGGGATGTATTTACCCTGGGCCACATAATATTCTGATCCTCCTTGTGATCACAAATATGCATAGATGTAGTCTATAACCACAGGCCAGAGTGATCTTAGTCCTTTAGCATCAACCCAGTAATCTTAAATTCATTTGTATACTACTATGGGGAAGTTATCAAGTACCTTGCAAACTCTTTCCCTGCCCTCAAGCTTATTGTCTGCTTAGAGAGATGACTTACCCATGAGAACTAAGCACCAGTACATCAGAAAGTGGGAATGCCAGGGAAGAGAAAGATTGGTATGTAGTAGAGAGATGCTGCTTGTTAAGAAAGGAAATTTAAGTCCCCAAGAACAAGATGACTTCATCCTACCTTTCCAAGTTTCCTCCTAGGGCACGGAGCTGCAGGAAGGTGTTGGAAGTAGCTGTGAGTTGTGTCTGCATTTTCTTCTTCTTGGGAGACCTCTTACACTATGGCTGTGTTTGGTACCTTCCCTGGCAGGGGCAAATTTTCTTGTAAGGGCAGAATCTACACCTGATGCTCCATCTTCCATTTTTTCATTTTTGTACATATTCTCCCCTCACCTTGCCTAGAACACACTACCTCCTCACATTTGCTCCTCACAATCCCTAGTTTCCTTCAAAGCTCTTCTCATGTGCCACCTTTCATCATCCTGCCCAAATGCTAGCATCCCCCCCTCCAACTGCCTTGTATTTAGTTCATCTGTACCAATTGCTATATATGCTGTCTCCTCTGATAGAATGGAATCTCCTTGAAGGCAGGAAAGGTTTCATGTTTGCCTTTGTATTATTGCCTTGTACCTGACACATAGTCAGTGATTAATGAATGCTTGCTGACTGATTGATAAACAAGCTGTTAGAGTAGATGATTTCTAAGTCCTCTGACAACTTGAAAATCCAAAGCCTATTATCCTGTTTTCCCTGGGAACATGTGCTGGCCAGAGGAGATTTCTGAGAGACAATATAGCCAGGGTGTTGTACAGATTACTTAGAGATAAAGATGGGTAGGTAAAATAGGGTCAGTAGTTAAATGCCCGACTGAAGAGTCTGAATTTGACCTAGTGGGCACTAAGGAGTTGCTGTCTTTTCTTGACATGGGGAGAAAAAGGAAAAACCGATATGATGAAAACAGAAAAAAAAGAAAGATGGATTTGGAGTCAAAAGAAATCTGTGTCCAAATCCTCTTTCTTACCCTCATTAGCTGTATATTAATAAACAGTGTGTTTAGTCTCTCTTGAGTTTCCATGTTCTCATGTATAAAATGAGTATAATCCCCATAGTAGCTATGGGACCACTAGGTGGCACAGTTGGTAGTGCTGGATTTGAAGTAAAGAGATGGAGTTCAAATCCAACCTCAGATATTTAACTAGTTGTGTGACCCTGGGCAAGCCACTTATTCTCACTTAGTCTATTTCCTCATCTATACAATGGGAATAATAATAGCACTTCCCTTTCACAGAGGAGCCGTGAGGACTGAATGAGATAAAGAACTTCACCACCCTAACGTACTATGGAATATTAGTTATTATTATTATTGAAATGTTGCTTTAGGTGGATTATGGCCTTCCTGGGTGAACTCTAATAATGGTGACTGGGTTCCTAGGTCCTTTCAGGGAACTCACCTACTCGAATGCATTAGACAAAGAGATCCTTAACATTTTTCTCCTATTAGATAACTATATGGGATCTGCACATGACTGAGGAAGCTGTTCTCCACCTCTATTCAGAAAGGAATAAAGACAAGGGCTTTTTATAACTCCCACAGTGCTGAGCACAATTAGACCCTCAATAAATTCTTGTTGAATATAACTGAATTGAATTACACCAGAAGTTATTTAGGTGAGTAGAACTTCCAGGCCTTGAGAAGTATAAGACACTGGAAAAAATGGGCCAGGCTGTTCTGTCTTCATCTCCTTCTATCAAGGACCTGAAGAAAAAATCTATCTTGTATGAAGGCAAAGAGGTAGGGCAGTTGTTCTCTGTAAGGCCCCATCAGCCCTGGTATTCTTTCTTTTCTGAAAACACCACCATCCCATAAAACTGAGGCCTAACATTATGATATGCGGCCGACAAAGGCCTGGACACCACATGAACGCACTGACGATGTCATTCACTCTTTGTGTAGTTTTCTGCAGATTTCCCAGAGCCATCCAATGAGAGAATTTTTCATATCTGTCTTTTCTCACTGCTTAGAGTACAGTGTGATAGGACGACAGAGTTAGAGCTGGAAGGGATCTTAAAGGATGTCTAATCTTCTTGCTCCTTTATTTTACAGATAAACAGCTAAAGGAGGGGAGTGTTTAGCATCCTTTTTGCCACTTTTCTATTCATCTACATACTTGTACAAGAATGTGTGCTTGAGCCAGGGTGTTGTATGCAACATGCATATGATTAGATGAACACACATTATGTGTGCTCCAACATGGCATTTTATTCATCTGTATGCACATTTGTGTCCTTGTATATGTGTGCACAAGCATGGTCATAATTTGCTTGCTTATTCCGAGGGGTTTAGGGAACACTAGTACATCCCCCTGCCACGGAGCCTTTGGTCTAGACTTTCTTTTCCAAAGACGCAAGACCAGGTCTCAGATCTGAAAGATACTAAGTGATGCTGCCTTTTGCTAGAAGGACAAGGAAGCGCGCTGGGGAGTAGAGATTGGGAAGGATGAAAGCTTTGAACCCACAAGGCTTTTTCTCATGGCTGAAGCTTATTTTCCTCCCACCTCTACTTTATTTCTTCCTCTTCCACCACCCCTACCTCAGCTAACCCTTCCCATTTGGGTAAGGGAGTGGCTGGTGAGCAGGACAAACCAGTTGCAAGTCCTAGGCAAGAGTGGGAAATTGGGGGTAGGTGGGAAAAGGGGATCCTTCCCAGCCAGGTTGCTGTAAGTCACTTTAGCACCCATGACTTAGGAAAATAAAAATGTGTCACAGAGACCATCATTTTCTGGAATAAAAAATACATGCATTTATAAAAAAAAATAATAGTGCTCTCCCTTTCCTACCTTGCTTCTTCCCACTTTGTCCATCCCTGGCACTGGCTTTGGAGAAAAGACTAGAAGACCAAATCCTCGATAAACGCCCTCCAGAGACCCCCAGAGATTGACAGTCACCGGGAGGAAACACATAACCTCAACAGACATACAGACGCCTTTATTAAGGGACCAGCTTTGGGCTTTCAAAACTGAATGCAGTTTCCCCTCATTGGTCCAATGCTCCTAATTCTGTTCCCTTCGTTTCTATCTTTTTCTCATTTTCTTTCCTTTAGATGGTTCTATGGGGGCAGAGAGGGCTTAGAAAGAGGGGTTGCCATATAGAAGGAGAAATAGCCAAAGGGGGAAGAGAAGGAAGGGAGAGAGAGCTACAAGTGCGGGTTCGAGTAGATAGGGGAGTGTATGGTCAGCAGGAAGGGAGAAGAGAGCCTCTTTTTCAGCCATGGTCGTCTGAGGAAGTCCGTAGTTGGAGGAGTCATTACTAGCCTCAGAAGAGGAAGGAAAGAGCTGGGCTCCCGGCTTTGCTGCTCTACGTCCCCTTTACTAAGTGAATTTGCTTGGTTTTCTGCCGGATTCCGCAGCGCCGCCTGGCGGTTAGAAGAGGCTTCTGAAAGCTAGACTTAAAAGCTCCGAGGGCCGACGCATCCCCGGATCCAACTGCAGGGACTGGAGAAGGAAGGGGGGCGGGACGGGAACAGAAACATTTTATTTTCTCCTGCCTCCTCCAAACCCCTTACCCCACCACCGCTCAGGGACTAAATCTCCATTCTGGACTGGGGCGCGCACACTCACACCCACACCCACACCCTCGTTTTCTTCCTCGATCTGGGTTTTTACACTAGACGTATCCTCTACGTCGGGGCACCCTTTATTACTCCCCAATGTTGTCCTCTCGTTTTCAGCTACAAAAGCCAACGACCCCACGGGGAATTAAGTTTGTAAAATGTCATAACGTAGCCTTCACCACCAAAAATACTAATACTATTAAAGGAGGAGAGAACAGAAAAGTCAGACGTTCGAAGGGACTCCTGAGTTCTGCCCAGATACAGCCCTGACTTGGCTGTTGCGGCACAGAAATCTGGTGGGGAGGTCCAAGGGGTACAAAGGAATCTTCTCCTTCCCCTAACCTTCCTGCAACATCTAGGAAAAAGAGGGATAAAGAAAAATACTAAGTGTATGTTGAACTAGAGGGTTAGTGTGAGCAGGAAGGGGGCGAATGAAAGGAGTAAAAGGTCATCTTTGTTCCTAAAAAAGGACACAGTCCCAATATCTGCACTGTGGTGTTCTCCGCCCCCGAACTGGTTTACGACGAGGCTCAGGCCCAGAATTTAGCATCTAACTGAATTGTCTCTCCCCCACCCCGCTACAATTTGGGTCCTTTCTGAGGTGGAGAATAAAAGAGGAGACAAGGTGACCTTTTTCTTCCTTAAAGTGCTGAACTACTTCAGGGTCAAAGACTAGACTTCATCTCCAAAGCTAAGAGAATGTCCGAGAAACCTCAAAATGCACGGCGGTGGCATACAGGTCCCAGGCAGCGCTTGTTATTCGAACCCTTCAGGGCCTCAGGACCTGCCACTAGTTTCGCTGGGGGTTTTCTGTCCTCTTCCTGCCTCGCCGTTCTCCCCCACTCCCCCCCCCCCAAAGTTACCCCTTTAAGCCCAGGGGATTCGGATTCGAGACGAGAGCCGGGAGCGAGAGGACGCTCAGGGCCTCGGGAGTTAGAGGCCTCCGGGAAAAGCACACTGGTCGATTTACGTCCAAGCCGGGAAAGAGGCAAAGGGAGCGCAGCCAGGGGAGGGTGGGAGGGAAATTACAAATAAATAAGAAACGAGATTAGCAGCCAAAACAGCTAGTGAACCCCGCAAAGGCCCGAAATCCTGTGAGGGACAGTCTCTCCCCGCTCTCTTCACCATTCGGCTCTAAAGGAAGAGATCCCAGCGGAGCGGAGCTCCCCAGTAAGACTCGCGGGGCAGGAGACAGACGTAGCGGAGGCCGGCCAAGTCTGCAGAGGAGAAGGGAGTAGATACGACTGGAATTCCGGGCTGGGAGCCCCTCGGGCTTTCTTCTTCTCCCCTCCCCCTCCATTCTCCGACTCAACCTCTAGAGAAAGCCTGGGGCAAAGCACCTCCAGGTGCATCCAGGTGTCAACGCGCCCCAAACTGCTAGACCGGGGACAAGGAGAACCCCAGCTCCTATCTGCAAAGGGAGGGGAAGTTTGCGGAGCCGCTTTGTTGCTTGATTTTCCCCAGGTTTTTTCCTCGTGAGTTCTCTAGACTCAGTTTCCCCTGCTTACTCTTACTTACCCCAGCAAGGATCAGAGAAAAGACCATATGAGACTGACAGAGAACCCACCACTCCTGTGGGTTTCGGGTGTCTTCCTGTGACTGAATCAGTCTGGTTAAGCCTTGGGAAGTCCTCCTGGAGCAGTGGATCTCGATGCCGAACCCCCTGCCCACAACTGTCCCAGGCCAGAGCAGGCTGGGGAAGAGGTAGAGAAGAGCCTCGTCTAGAAAAGAGGGGAGGGGGCGTCCCACAGTCCCCGAGTCCCAATCCTGGCCGGTAGTCCCAGCAGACAGGATTACTAGTTTCTCGCAGAGCTGACTGAGAAGGACCCAGATATTATAACAGGGCGCTTGTTGAGGCCAGGGTAAGTAGTGAGCTGTAAAAGTTGGTGGGAAGGAAAGGGGGCAAGAAAAGTCTTGGTTAAGTGCAGTGAAGCCCCTCTCCAGTCCACCACGCAGGGAAAAGAAAGGATAAGGAAACTCATTTTCCCCTCGGGAGTTGGGAGAGGGTTCTGTATGCTTTATTCCTCGGATTCTCCCCAAACCTTCGCCTGGAGCTGTCCGAAGAACTGGGAGAAGGGAAGGGGGGAAAGGGTGATTCCTTTCATCTCCTCGAATGAAGGCGGCGTTAGTTCCCGTCCCGAAAAATGGAACCACGAAATTAAAAAATAAATAACACGGGAGGGAAAATATCCTGGGCTATTTTCTCACCAAACTAGCTGCAGTAGATAAAAAATCAAAACGAAATAAACTGATAAGTGCACTTCCCTTCGATATTTAAGTTTACTCCCCCAACCTCAAGAACAACAGTTGCCCCCTTCCCGAACCACCAATTCAAAAAACCAAAACAAAATAAGGAATTTAACCCAGTGCCCAGGAGAGGAGGAGCTGTAGAGGAGACTGCAAACAGATTAGAGAGAAGCCTCCCCCCTCTCTCTTCTTTTGCTATTAAAAAAAAAAAAGATAAGAAGTAGAACCTTTTAATACATCAAATATACGGAATTTTAATCTTTAAAGCGATACATTGTCTATTATTTTAGTACATGACGTAAACCTTACTTGTCCCCTTCTCAGCGGGTGGACTTAAAAATTAAAAATAGTTAAGTGTTCCTTTCAAAGAACAAAATAAGGCAAATGAGGTTTTGGAATAGAATTGTTTTTTTTCTTTTTTTCTTCCAGAATACATACAAAAAAATACCCATTCTCTTTCAATGGTATACACCTTAAAAATAATTGCAATTTGAAACCAGAGCTGACAAATTGCGAGTTGTTGTTTTTTCTTTTAGTAACAAACATGCATGTAAATTTGTCGTTTCCATCAGACATTAAATAAGAACGTACAATACAATCATAGCAATTTTAAAGTAACATTAAAGAAAAGACCTCTAGTTCTGTGATGGTTTTTTATTTATAATCTACAATGGGAGAGGGGGATTTTTCCATTTTTTTCCTTCGAGCTTAAAATTTTTTTTTCTCCTCCTCCTTTAAACCTACGGAGCTTGAGCTAAATAATGCACTTCTGAACCACGGGTCCGCTTGGAGCTAACATAAATAAATACCAGTGCCCTCCGATGCAGTCCTCAGATGAACACTTTTCTCAATTTTTTTCTATAAAAAGTCAAAGGATATTTTCAACTTTTATAAAGTTTAGGAGAGGAGAGGAGAAGTGGGGAAAGAGGGGTGTTTATCGGATCTCTGACTGCTGCTGTTGCTGGATTAGATAGATATATATACTGTATATTTTTTTCCTCTCTTGCCCCATCTTCCCCACGATGTTGGGTAATCTGTATGCCTTCGGGCCCCCATCCCACCCCTCCCTCAAATTTCCCCCCCTTTCCCTGCTTTCTCCCCTCCCCCAAAAAACCCACCCCTTTCCCACCCCACCCCGACTTCCTTCCCTCCCCTCCCTTCCCCACCCCCCCTCACTGATAGCCCAGCGCCGAAGCTGTGGTAAGTCTCTGTCCGTAGAGGGCGTAAGGGGAGTAGTAGGGTCCGGTGGCAGCCGGCACCGGCACAGGGGCGCCAGGAGTAGGGAGGGGGCTCTTGGAGTAGGGGTGATAGCGGCTGCTCAGTCCCAGCGCGTGGTGGGGGCTGCGCAGGGCCAGGGTTCCGGGACTTCCCGGAGCTCCCGAGGTGGGAATGTGCATATGGCAAGCCATGGCTGCCGCAGCCGCGCTGGCGAGGGAAGAAGAGCTGGGGTAGCCGGACAGCAGTTTGTCCGTCCCGGGGAAGGCCGTGTGCGTCCGCAAGTGACTCAGCAGCTCCTCCGACGTGGCGAACCGTTTGTCGCAGGGCCCATTTGCCGACACCCAGTTGCAGATGTGGGGCAGCGGGTCGTTAGGGAGCATGAAGCCATAAGGGTAAAGAGGGTGGCCGGCCAACGAGGGCGGGGTAGCCCCCGCCGCAGCCGCGGCAGTCAGAGACGAGTGGACGCCGTGGAGCGGGTGCGTGGGGTACACCAATGGGTATCCGGACTTGAGAGCTGCTGCAGCGGCTGCAGGGTCGTGGGCACAGGAGGCACTAGCTGCAGCTGCCCCGGCGAGATGGCTGGCGCAGTGGTAGCTGAGGCAATAGGGGTCCCGGCACAAACTCGCAGTCATCACTGAAGGAGGAGACGCCCCTGCCAAGGGGCTAGAGCCGGCAGGTTTGCTGCATCCCAGGGAGCCGGCAGCAGCAGCGGCCAGCTGCGCTCCCACTAGGCTCCCTGGCTTGGTGGGATCCAGGGCCACCCCATGTGGTAGAAACTGAGGAGGGTAGCCAGCATAGGCTCCGGCTAAACTGCCAGGATAAGTCATGCCCGCGGGGGGCAGGGGAAAGACTGTCTGGCCCGGCTTGTATGGGGATACTGGGGCCACCAGTCCAGAACCCAGAACCGAGGAGGAAGTCGGGGCACTGCCGGAACCTGAGCTGGAACCAGAGCTACCGCAGTCAGAGCCCAGGGACTTGCTCCCGGGACCCCCGTCGGAGTGTTGGTTTACGTCCACGTTAATTCCCCCACAGCTAATCCGGCCGTGGGCCAGCCCGCCTGGGCCTCCGTCGCCTGAGGAGCCCCCAGACCCCTTGCCACTGCCGCCCGAGCCTTCCGGGTCCTTCTTGTCATCCTTGCCCTCGGGCCCCCCTCCAGAAGAGGGTAGCATCCCTCCAGGCGAACAGGCAGAGGCACTGGAGCTCGGGCTGCCTGTCCTGGGCGTGAATGGCTGGCAGGTGGCGCTCGGTACTCGGAATCCCGACTTCTCTGCCGAGACCCCGCCGCCGCCGCCGCCGCCGCCGCCCCCGCCCCCGCCTCCACCGCCGCCGCCACCGCCTCCCGGCTCCTTCTTATCCGCGCCTGGTTTGGAGTAGGGCTTAAAACTCGACTTGTCCTCGACCCCAATGTCGCTTAGTTTTAGGGGGCCCGATTTGGTGTCCTTGTCGCTCCCCGTACCACCGCCGCTGCCACCCCCGGCACCGCCCCCGTTGGAGGCCACCGAGGACAATTTGGAAGAGGGCGATGGGTCAGGCTTTCCGATCTGGGAGCACGTCTGGGCCAACAGCGCCAGTGGGCTCTTCTTAGCATCGAGCTGCGGGGGTCAGACGAGAAGGGAAACAGAAAGACAGAAAGGAGACCTTTAGGATCCGCAGTTCTTACATAGCCATTCCTGGGCCCTAACCCTCTGAGGCCCTCTATCCTCCTGGGACATGCAAAGCCCCTCCGAGGTTACCCGAAAAGGGTACGAAGAGACCCTCCCTCCCACTCTCAGAAAGTAACACCCTTGGAAACCGTGCATCCATCATCTTTATTAATCATAGTCACCCTCCACCCACAAATTATTATTTTTAATGGGGGGGTGCTAATTGGATTTGCAAAAACTCAAAATGTGGTTTTCTGCAGTTGGCTGTTCCCGATCGTGGACTCAAGGTTTTCCTAAGGGACGGGTTGAGATTCGAAGCCTATTTACAATTACCAGCTTTGGGGGGGGGGGTCCTTAAATATTTTCTGAACCTATAGGTCTTTAATCCTTTCTCCATCCCTAAGACCCAGAAAATCAAAGGTGGAGGTGGGAGGATGGCGAAAACGGGAACGGGGGTGGGGTGGGGGGAATAAGTTGGCCTCCAAGTCACCGTCCATTTAAACCTCTCCAATCTTGACATCCGAGCCCCCCTCCCCTTCCCCGACCTAGTTTTCAGCTGCGGAAGCGCTGTCCCCCATGGGAGCTGAATCACTCCGGACACTTGCCCGCCCCCCCCCCCCCACCCCATTCCAGAGAAAATGAAACCCCGCCGGGCCGTGTTTAGAGTACTGGTTCATGGGGAGATCTCGAGGAAGCGAGGATAAAGGGGATGAGAGGAAGGAGGGGGCTTACCTCGATGGGACTGACAGGAGTGGAGGGCAGAGGCTGTAGGTACTCTGGGTGTAAGATGTGCCCCGTCCGCGCCGTCAACATCTTTAGCACCTTGATAGGCAGGCGATTCGCCTGGCGTAGAGGATCCGAGGGGGGCACGGCGTGAAGGAAAGGCTTGGTGTTACCGGCGGAGGACGAGCCGGGGCCGGGGCCGGGGCAGGAGATATTTCCAGAGAGCGCGCTGGTCCAGGCGGGGTCCGCGCCGCCGCCGCCACCGCTGCCGCCGCCTCCGCCGCCGCCGCCGCTGTGCTTACTACTTCTCAGGGCAGAAAGCGAGGGCGCTGTGCTCATGACCCACCCGCGCGCATGGGAGCAGCGGGGGGAGGGCTCCGGGAGGCGCGGGGCGGGCTCGGGGCTGCGCGCTCGCCCGGGGAGCAGGAGGAGGAGACGCGGGAGGAGGAGGCAGAGAAGGAGGTGGAGCGGCCGCCACAGGCGTCCAGTGCGCCTTCTCGGCGCCTCGGGCAAGAAGCAAATAATCCTGGGGGGCCTCGTAGAAGAGCCGTGGCTGGGCAGGAGACACTGCCGATGCTATTTTGGTGGGGCCGCTGCACTATCCGTATAGCCACTGGCTGCGCCCCAGCGCTGCGCTCCTGTCCGACCCGCCGCCCAGTGCTGCGCTTGGGTGCGATGTGAGCCGCTGCCCGTCCAGCCGGGGCTCTGGCGAGGAAACTCACTTCAAAAGCAGCTGCATCTAGGGGGAGATTAAAGCCTTTGCCGCCTTCCAATCAAATGGGAGCCCGAGGTGATTGGAGGGTCAAGGGGATGTGACGCGCCTCGCGCCGCCGCCGCCGCCGCCGCCGGGACTCTCCGCACTGGTTTTAATGTGCAGCTCCCTCCTTCCAGCTCCCCCTCCCCATCCCCTCCCTAGTTTTTGCTGGGAGGACAGTATGGAGTTTATTTTCCGTTTGCCGTCAGCCGCCTCACTCGTTTTTCTCCCCTCTTCCCCTTTTTCCTGATCGGAAACAAACTGGAGTCTAGAGTAGGGCCCGGGGCAGGGCTGGGGGCGTGAAGAGTAGGATGAGGGTCCTTAGGAAGGAACAGTATGTGAGTCCTACGGTTCTGTCAATTAGCTTCAGGAGCGATCGGGAGCATCACACTGCAAAGACTCTTCTTCTGAGCTAGCTGGATTTGCCGAGATCCCAGATCAAAGGAAAAACAGTGAGCTGTGAGTAGGGTGCTGTAGGAAGACGACCCGCCCGCCTATGATTTCTTGAGGCTCCGAGCCAGAGAAACCAGGAGTTATGGCTGCTGCTGCGGCGGCGGTGGCTTCTCCTAGCCTTGCCCACTCCAACTCCCCTCCCTTATCCTATCCATGTGACAAACTGGGGAGCTCAGATTGGGGGACGAGCGGGGATCACATGTTTCCTATGTTACACATCTCCGCCCCCCCCTTCTTCTGCCTGTCCCCCTTCTCCCCCCCCCCCCCGGGCATCTCCACCCCTCCATCAATTGTCAATGTTCCTCGACCGCAATCAATCAGTTATTTGTCAGCTCTTGTCAATCCGCCCGTGATTTATGTCAGCTTTTGTTGCTGATTACAAGGCGGGTGCGACTTGAAGAGAAAAAGAGGGAGAGGGAGAGAGACAGAGACAGAGAGGAAGAGCCCGAAAGGGAACCGGAGGAGGGGAAAAGGAAAGCAGTCGCGGCCGCTTAATGGAAACAGGGCGGAAGGGGGGTGGGGGCGGTTCACGGGTGGAGGAAAAAAGACTAGGAGAAGAAAAAGGAGTCGTTCTGTTTCAGGAAAATAAATCGTAAGAGTAAACTGCGCGTTCGATCTCAGAGCGCTGAGAAGGGCACGGAGGGGCCTTCGCACCTCCCTGTTAGATCCGTGGATTTCTGGAGAGCTGGGATGCTGGGGAAGGGGACAGTGGTGTCTAACTGGGGAAATTTCTTCCCTGAAGGCGTCACGGGGCAGCGAGTTCAGTGAGAAGACTGAGGTGGGCTGCCCCTGACACTCCCACCCACCCACTCTTCTTGCCACGTCCAGGTTCCAAGCATAAGGTGGAAGGAAGCACCCTGTACATTTAGGCTTCTGGGCCACAAACTCGGAGCCGCGCCCCGAAAGACACTATTCCCAGAGGGCTAAATTGGGAAGAAGTCCCAGAGGGCTTTACGAGTGTTTCCTTATCATTCCCTGGCACCTTCACCCGAGTCTAGTTTTCCGCTGCATCTTGATAAATCAATTTTGTGTAGAACGGGGAGAACGGATCGCCGGGGAGAGAATTTAGCGCCCTAGGTCCCTTTGAGCGCCAAGGAAGTTTTCGGGTGCCGGCCTCCCCTCCCCACTTCTTTTCAGTGACCGAATGGCTGTCTTTGACGAATTAATTGATTGTTTGCAGGCAGGTTTTCCAAAGCCTTTCGGGTTAGTGATCTGTCAGGGGATGTAGTGGGGTGTCGTTTGCAATGGTCCAGGGTGCGGGTGGGGGTAACCACGTTCACGTAGTCAACGACGGGAACTTGGACAGTTTTGGTGCGAGATCGCGGCGTTTCCCTCTCGGATTACTGTAGTTCTTGGTGTTTTGGAATTGAAGTCGAAGTGAAGGAACGGCGTCTGCAGTAGTACAGGGTTTTATGTACCTATACTTACCCATTCTTATGTATGATTTCGCAAGGCTTCGATGGCCACGGGAGGGACATCCCAGGTCACCTCTGCAAACTTACCGAAACTAGAGATGGGAAAGCTGGAGAGAAGCTTTCCCTTTCTCTGGCCCTTACCCACCCCCCACCCAGCTACTGGAAAGACTTTGATTCTCCCCTCCCCCACCTTTTCCTCCCCAGGCTCTTCTTTTGTTGTCAAGTTCCTTTGATAAATGGTTGTGCTGTAGAGCTGAGAGAAGAGGGTCGGTGGAGAAAAGCGGAGGTGGGGATGGGTGTGAGAATGGCGAAGGTATAGGATGTTGCTGAATGGGCGCTCACATTGGGCTGGTTGCTGTACGGAAGACATCCAGGCCCAGCCCTGCCCTCCTAGCTGCTCTCTCTCCCCCCTTCCCCCCCTTCTGTCTCTCTCTCCTCTCTCTCTCTCTCTCTCTCTCTCTCTCTCTCTCTCTCTCTCTCTCTCTCTCTCTCTCTCTCTCTCTCACACACACACACACACACACACACATCCCCCACTCACACAGACACCGCACAGGTACCAACAACTTTCTGTGGTGAGTTTTAATCTTTTGCTTTCTTTTTCTGTTTTTAATTCTCTATCCTATCCTCGTACAACCCGTTGGTAAACTTTATAGGCAAGGTAATTTCCTAGGTAGAGTTTTGAGGCAATGGAGAGAGCGTGAAGCGCGTGTACTTGTGTCTCTATCACGTGTGCTTGTGAGTGCTTGCCTGGACTACAGTGCGTGATTTTCGGCGCGAGTGTACATAGCCGTTTGTGTGTATGTTCCTGTACGTCAGTGTGTGTGCGTGCGTGCGTGTTTGAGAGAAAGAGGATGTGAACAGATCAAGGAGAGAGTCTGCTTGTATCTGTGTGTTTTTGAGAGTGAGTCTGTATGTGTCTCTGTGTGTCTTCGCCTGGAACAGCTGTTGGGCTCCCAGGACTGAGGGACAGCTCTCCTGTCCCACAGTCTCCGTCCAGCCTCCCCTAGCGGAGCTGGGAGATTAATGGGTGTGAGGAGGAGTCAGCTGTGGGAAGGGGGAAGAAGGAGGGGGAACTGGCCTCTCCGGGATCTAGAGGAGGGAGGGGGGAGAGAACCGTTGAGAACAGCGTCTTAGGTACAGTGGTGAGGATCTGAAGAAGAGAAGGGGCAGCAGTCACGCGAGTTAGGAGAACTCCAGGGAGCCGTTCCCAACCCATACCCCATTCATTTCTCCATCTGAGGGACGTTGCCTTCATCCCTTTGCTTCAGTCAGTTCTTCCTGTTCCTTCGGTTGAACACAGAATCTGATCTCTCACCCACAGAGAAGCGAGGATCCTCTCTCTTTCCCCATGTCCCCTGGTCCCCAGGCTCCACTAGGAATTGGAGTGGAATACATGACCTGGGCCCTTCAGCGTGTGTGCGTGTGCCTCTGTGTGTGTGTAAGAGAGAGAGAGAACAACATGTACCTTTGTAGGAGTCCGTTTGTCTCTGCAGCATACGTTTCTTTGTGCTGTGTGCCTTTCTGTATTTCTGTGGGTCTGGATTATGTTGTGGCTTTGTTTTGTGTATTTTCTTTTAAGGAAATAACATACAAAAAGAGAAGAAAGGGATGCCCTGATTCACCCCTTTATTTGGAATTATCTCAGAAGAGGGTCCTCGAGGCTAGCGCACCTAGCAAAAAAGGCCATAGCGTGAGGGAGGCCCAAGAGGGGAACTGTGGGGTGGAAGTGGGGGGAGAAATTAATTACCTTGCTTCAGGCCACACTCTCCTTCCCCCTCAGCACCAGCTATTGGCCGGGGTGTCAAGCCGATTTTATTTGCACACAATGGAAATGATTTGTTTTCTCAGAAAAAAGAGTGGGCTGGCAGATATTTGAGGAGGGGGGGGGGAAGGAGGAAGAAGAAGAAGGGGAGAGAGAGGCAGAAGGAAAAAAAGTTTGAAAACGCCTTGAACTATTCACTGTCGAGATGGCTAATCAGTATTGAGGCTGGAGGGCAGGCGGGCAGCCTTTCAATGCCGCTTCCCTTTCATCTCGGGCTCGATGGAGGCGCTCAATTAAAAGCCTATCAGTTTGTAAGTAAATCAACGCCTATCAGAGTTGTCACATCAAACAAAACGATTATTATTGCAGCCCGCCTCCCCTATTAATCTCCCTCTAAGATAATCCGCTTGACAGGTCAGGCCCGGCGAGCTGGAAACCCTGGCCCAGAGCGCCCAAAAAATCCCGGACCGGCGCCTTCTTCCCCCCCCCCCCCCCCACTCTTCACCCCCAGCGTCCTCCTGGGAGGTAGAGGAAGAGGATAGAAAGAACCCATACCTAAGCAACCCACTCCCTGACCAATTTGTCCAACCCTGGCGATTGGTTTTGGACCTGAAAACTAAACTATTGTTTTACTGTTCGGCCATTAGCCCTGGGGTCTCTCAACTGCTTACCTCTCTACTCCAGGGGTTGTGTGCGTGGAAAGAAAAGGAAAACACCAAGACCTTGAGACCTGGCTGCCCCCACCTTACCTGGGCGCGCCCCTCAGTTGCAGACTCTCTTTTTCTCTTTCTCCGGCTGCTTTCCTTTTTGCTCCTTTCTCTATTTTTTCTTTTTCCCTCTCTCCTTTCCCTTTCTTCTTCCTTTTTCTCCTTTTCCATTTCTTTGCCTTCTTTCTCGCCTTCCCCCTCTCCTCTCATCTCCCTGACTTGCGAGCGAGAGAATTATTTATCCTTCTCCTTAGCTCTTTCATATATGTGTATGCATAGTCTGTCTTATATATCATAGATAATGCATTATTTTCAGAGTCCGGGTTGCTTGCTTTTCTCTTGCAGGAAAGCCGATTCGGGAACTCAGTGTATTTTCCAGGGACGCACTAAGTGTGCCCTTCGGAATTTATTTCAAATATTTCAAAGGCAGTGGTTGGGGAGGGGGGGATGTTTTCCCAAGTAAAGGTCAAGGTTGTAGTGTGCGTAGGAGAAGATCGGAGCAGAAAGGATATGAAGTCGTATTGCAGTATTTCTTGAGTTATTATTTAATAGTCTATTAACATCGCTGCCGTGGTGGGGTTTGTCGTTGTTGTTGGGGTTTCTTTTTAGTTCCCGGGGTTTTCTCTCTTTAGCTGGTCATTCTTCTGCCCTAAGGGATGCTTATGTGAGGAGTGAGGAGCACTTAACATTTGCAAAATAAATACAAGATTTAGAACTGAGACTAACCGGCTGGGCCTTAGCTCCCCCAAGCAGTGCTAAATGTGCTCCTTATGTCGCCTTAGGGGTTCTAGCATTTCCTTCAGACACCGGCACAAACCCGACCTGCTCGTTTGTCAACTTTCCCAGCCCCCAATCCAAATATGCTTCAAAGCCCCAGGCCCCAAGACTTGGGCTCTGCTCCCTCTTGTAAGGCTGAAGCTAAACTCTCTCTCTAGCTGAGAGTGGTGAGTGGTTGGATGGGATTTTTCATGGGGAGGGGAGCAGAAATGGGCTGGGAGGGTCGGAGGATTCTCAGTTCTGTACCCCGACGTTCAAACCCCACTTTTCAGACTAGATTAGAATTCCCAGGCTCTCCCCCTCCTAGCTGGGCCAGCAGTCCCAAAGCCCTCCACCTCGCTAGCTTTTCTCAAGTAGAATGGCACTCTCCTCATAGTACCTATTCGATATATCGAATATCATATGCCCATTCTATTAGACACACAAAGATGTAGCCAGATGCATTATATCGACTCTTGAAGGCATGGAGAATATCACTAGACTAAGAGTAAGTACACTTTCACAGTCATTTGAATACTCGAGACTTCGACCAGATATGCATTCTATTTCATGCCGTCCCATCGTTATATATAGAGCTGCATTTATTATACGTCTAGCCTTCCATAGATACCTATATAGCTGGATTTATTATAGTGCACACTGCTGCTACATAGCTACATATATAGCTAGACATATTGTACCCTTGCCATTATGAGAGTATCTATATAACTGGATATGTTAAACCTATGCAGTGTCTATTTAAAGACTGTATCTAGTCCCGATTTATTACATCTACAAAATTACTGTATAAAGAGTCTTTGTGGAGATCCTTATCTTTTACATCTAGTTATAAACTTGATTTTTAAGATATAGTCCTGCTCATATATGTGCGCTCAGAGCCAGTATGTCATAGGTGAATCTAAATACCTGGAGTTACCTCATTAGTTTTGGATCTGGGCATTTGCGTGCCTATTTACATTGCTAGCCTTTCTATCGCCATACTTTCCTAGGGATCCCGCTTTAATGTTTCTCCAGGTCAGTTTTAAAAAGAAAGTATCAGTCTAGACAGTGGGCTCTGTATTTATCCGAATAAATCTAGATCTCGCATTATTTCTCTAGCTTTCTGTCCAGATCCGGCTACAAGAAAGACCTATTCCCAGCCGGCAGTCGTGCGCAGGGCGCGGGGCTCAGAATTTCTCAATCGGCAGAGCAGAGCAGAGCAGAGCAGAGCAGAGCGCACCCGCTGAGCCTTAGCCTTCGAGGGAGGCGGGACAAGGAATCCCGGGCAGACTTTCGTCCGTGCTAGTGAAAAGGAAATCAAGCCTTTTCCTCCCCAGCGGAAAAAATAAAAACAAAACCCAACAATAGCAAAGCCCTCTCTGAAATTGCAGACCCTGGTCCTGCCTTCTCATCTTCGTAAGTTTCCAGCCGAGTTTGGGGAAGGGCTTTTTTAAAGGAACGACGTTGGCACGTCAGGGGGGGGGGGGTCCGGGCAGGAAGAGAGATGTCCTAGGGAGTGTGTGATAGGAGTGGGGGGAGCAGCGGAGGAAGGGAGGGACAGGATGGTTACATTGGGAAGGATTTGGTCCCCGGGGGTCACAGGGTAGAGTCGGCAGGGAATAAATTCACAAGCATCCTTCTCTTCATTCTTGCTTCCTCTTTCTCTTCGTTCTTTTGCTTCCTTCCTTTTCTCTGTACTTAAGAGGAAAAATGTTTACAAGTAGACATTTATTATCAAGATCCATTTATATTTTAATATGGGGATGCACTATTTTCTAAAAGTTGGAAATAACCTCAGCGCCCCAGAAGCTTCAGTTGGTGTATGGGTGGGTGGGGGGGGGATGCACCTCCTCTCTGAGTTTCTTGCCTCCATGGGAGAAGGCGCTGTGCTCGCCTTGGAGATGGCTTTGTGTGTCCTCTTACTGAAGAGAAACACGAAACGAAAGAAACTTCATCGAGGACAGCAAAAGAACTTCTCTACCTCGTACTCTGGAGAGAAATTCCCAAACCTGAGTCCCAGACTTTGTCCCTCCCTTCCTCTTTCTGCTCCAACCCTCCTAGGCGATGGATGTCCTTTCCCCAAACCCCAAGACCCGGGTTCTGAAGCCTCTCCGGGATGGAGAGTCCTGGAGAGGAAAAGCGAGAAATAACTAAGAAAATAAAGACGGCCTGCCTTGCCCTTCTCCCCGATTTACTCATACTCTGCTCGCCCCCCCCCCCACTCCCTACCCCCGCCCTGGTTCTGGCCTCCCAGAAGAGATTGGAAATGTCTATCGTTCTGCCCCTCAAAAGTGGCTTGGCAGGCCCCCTTTCCCTCTGAAATCCCTTTCCCTCATCCCAACTCTCCTTCCTGAGATAGGGGTCTTTTCCCCCAGGGAGAGGCCTCGGGGTGGTAGCGAAAGAAGTGGTGGAGCTGTTTTCTTTTTCTTTTTTCAAAGGAGATGGGAGCTTAAAATAGACGACTGTTGTCTGGCCAGGGGTCTATGGGCAGCAGCAGCTCCTCGTGGGTCGGGGCGGGGGCGCGGAGCTGCGCAGGGCTGGGGGGCGGCGGTATCTCTGCGGTGCCTGTCATGGGGGCGGCCGCGGCGGCTGAGTGATGAGGGCAGAGAAGGGCGCCCATAAATCGTGGGTGTCAGGGCGAAAAACTCTCTTTATTGTCTGCGTGATGGATGGGCCCGGGGACGAGACACCAAATACTTCGTATCGCCCTTAAATGGGAACACATTTTCCGCGGCCATAATTCATGTTTTTTAAATAGAAAGTTTGAAATGTTGCCTATATTTCACCCTCCCTGACATATTTATGAATCGCTCCCTGCATGCAAATATCATTATTTAAAGCGCCGGGGAGACCGCGGGGGGGGAGGGGAAGAGGAGCGAACTGCCGGGGTGTGTGTGGGGTGTGTGTGTGGGGGGGGGTACCTCCCTCCCTCCCTAAACTGAACAATGACTTGGGAGGGGGGAGGGACACCATCACCGGTTCCCAAATTCTCAGTAGCCACAAACATCTTCACCTGAGACCGCGAATCAGGGAAAAGTGAACGACTGAGGAAGTTTGTGGAGGCTCAGTCCGTAGCCCCTTGCAGACTCTAGGACTCCCCTACACCACCCCCAGCTGGGTCAGATCCAAAAAAAAATAAAAGTAAAACTACCCCCGCTCCCACCATCAATAATAACCCAACATTTTTCATTCAATCAATTCTTTATTGATTTTGATTCCTCAATGAAAAGGTTGCAGACTGACGGGGCGCTGTCGTTCCCGTACCCCTATCTCAGGCCTCGGGAGCTGGGAACTAGGGAAGTGGGGAGCCACCTCCTCCAGCGCCGCCGCCTCAGGGCCCTTCCTGAACTCCCTCCAATTATCCAGTCAGGCCAATCCCCTTTTCACACCTCCTCCCTCCTTAGCACCCCCTCCCCATCCACAGAGGTGGCAGCGGGTTCAGCAGCTGCAGTTCCAACCAGGACAAGGGTATTAAAAACAAATAAATAAAACCTAAACCTTGAACACTCTAATGTGCCGCCTCCTCCTCAAAAATAAAATAAAATAAAATAAAATAAATCCCACGATGCTGAGCAGTGTTCCTCCCCTATCCAGCTACTCCTCTTTCGGCTTTTACGTCATTGGGGAAGAAATCGACAAAATGAATGAACGCGATCCCTACCTATCCTCCTTTCCCTCAGGGCCCCGGCCCGTAGCACCCACACGTGGGCTGAAGAGTTGCGGAGACTTTACCTGCGGGTCTCCCCGGAGGCTGCTCCAGCCCAAGCCGCAGAGAGAGAAGTAGGAAAGGTGAAAGAGGGAGAGGCAGACCCAAAGACAGACGGACAGGCGGACGCACACACGCAGGAGGGTGCAGACACCCTTCTCTCCTCCCCACAGGGTGCTAGGACCCTAGTCGAATGGGTACCGAGGACCCGGCAAGCCAGGAGGGGTAACCCGGGAAAGGCAAGGAAGGGAAGAGGGGAAGCCGGCAGGCTGGGAGGAGGGAAGGGCGACCAGCGACACTTCCGCTAGGGGAGGGTGCTGCCCGGTGACGCGAGCCTGGCCCTCCCCTTCGCCGCCTGCAGCCAACCCCCTAAGCCCGCCTCCCTCGGCTCCGGGCACCTCCTGCCTGGCTCAACTAGGGGCCGCCCCGCACCTCCAGTGTCGCCTGGCCCTCGGGGAGTTGCAGAAATTCTCTGTCTCCCTCTATCCCACCTGGGAGGTAAGTTTCTGTGAATCTGTGAAATATGACTAATGTTTAAACACGCCTCACTAGCTCTCCATTCCGGCAAACGTGATATTCTGTACTAGTCGGACATCTCTGGTGCTTGGCACCTCCACCTCCAGGGCTAGGACAAAAGGTCCTATCAGGACAGACTTCTGGGGGAGGAACGTCTGGTTCCGACCTCCCCGGGCTTTTGTCCTGAGAAGACCCACTTTTGTCCTTTGCACCCACATCCTCATATCCTTCTGCCCCACTTCTCCAAAATAGATCGTGTCCTCATTCCTCCTATTTTCCTGGAGCATCTTGTCCGAGTTCTCCTTTGCCCCCACCTCACTCAGTTTTGTATTTGTTGTATCCCTTTATTTAGTCCTTTTGGAACAGAACTTAAATATCTCCGATCCAGGGACACAGCCTTCCCCCGACCCCATCTTTGTACCCCAGGAATGGATCTCATTCATTCCTTCATTCCTTAATCATGGCATAGTGGATAGATTACCAGTATCTATATCAATAAATCCTTGGTTTAAGCCCTGCCTCCGACAGACACCTTAAGCTGTGTGACCCTGGGTAAGTCAACCTCTCAGTGCAACTCTCTAAGACTGTAAATTTCAGAGAATTGGACTGAGAGATTGAGTTCCTTACTGGGAGGCCCTATATACCCATGAAATCACAAATTGGACCCCTAAAGTCTCAGACTTGAGGATGAAAAGACTAAAAAACAAACAACAAAAAAAAACCCCAGAAAGATCTCTTCCCTAAAGAAGGGAAGAATATATACACAGATACACACATACAAAATATACCCCAAAGTTTCTAGGTTGGGGGGGGTCTACTAGTAGAGGGAATAATGATAAGGTCCTTTAAAGGAGATGGCCTTGAAGGAAACTAGATATTCTAGCACCTATGATCTTTCCTTTAGAAGGTCTTTGACAAATGTTCCCTGAACTAAATTGAATGAGCTTTCCAAAGCCCTTTCAGGCCTGGCCACTGGGCAGATTACCCTTCCTGCTCCATCCCTTTAAAAAAAAAATTCAAACACTTCAAGTTATTACTACACAAGGTAAAAAGTACAAAATGTACCTCTGGAGAGGGCCTGCTGCTTCTTTCCTCCTCCCTTCCCCCATTAGCCCTGGTCTGGCCTGGCCTTCCTCTCTTATTCCCCTTCTTTACATATGTGCTTAACTTTCCATTGCTTACTGTGTAGATTCGGAGAAAAAAAAAAAGAGAGATGAGCAGTCCTGGAGAGTTCTCATTATGAAAAGGGTGGGAGGGAGAATAGATTACAGATTCTAGGACAGTGATGGTGAACCTCTTAGAGGTGCCATGCCCCCCCCCCCAGATCAAGGTGGGGGGGGGGCTTCTCTCCTTAACCAGGATGGGGAGGGGGAAGAAGCCTCCCATTGGGCTGCTGGGTAGAGGGGTCGGGTAATAGGAGAAATGTCCACAGGCAGGATGGAAAAGGGGAAGGAAGAAGCTCTGCCAGAGTCCCCCTACCTTTCTAGTAATGAACTCTGGCAGGGAACTGTGCATGCGCCACAGAAAGGCCTTTTCATGCCCTCTCTGTATGTCATAGATTCACCATAACAGCTCTAGGGTATGAATCTCCATGGACAAAACTACTCAGAAAATATATATCCATTAATCCACACATATTTGTTGTGACTCTATTAGGTTCAAGGCACAGGTCAAGATAGAAGATATGGACGCTGCCCTCAAGCAACTTACATTCTAATTGGGGAGACAAAGCATATACACATGGAAAAAAAGTCACAAATAAAGTAATGCAGAACTCTGGATTTAGAGTCTGACAACGTAAGTTTGAATCCTGATTCTGCCAATTCCCATCTGTGTGACCTTGGGCAAGCCGAAGTTTCCTCATTTTCAGAATGAGAGGGGCTGGATAATAAGATTATATATGTTTTTCATTGTCTTTCAGTCATGTCTGACTCTTCTTCATCAACTTGTTTGGGGTTTTCTTTGAAAAGATACTGGAGTGTTTTGTCATTTGCTTCTCCAGCTCATTTGACAGATAAGGAAAATGAGGCAAACAAGGTTAAGTGACTTGCCCAGGGTCACACAGTAGTAAGTATTGGAGGCCAGATTTAAATTCAAGTTTTCCTGACTCCAGGCCAGATACTCTATCCAGTGTGCCTTCTGTTCATGCTACAGTTATCTTTAAACTCATTTTATAGGTGAGGAAACTGAGGCTAAGACTTTGCCTAGCATCATAAATGCCTGAAGTGGGATTTGAACCCAAATCTGATGAACTCCAAGTCAAGTTCTCCATCCACTATACCTGGTTGCCTCGAGTTTGTGGGTGGAATGAGGGATTTGGGATTTAGTTGTCTACAAGGCCCTGTCAAGTTTCTATATCTTAGGATGCTAGTGGCTGAATATGACAAGTGCTAACATAGTACATGGCCTGAGTACTATGCAGATTCCACTTCAGAGGAGAGAGAAATCACTGTGAGATGGGATGGTTAGGGAAGAAGTCAAGACTTGAGCTTGAGGACAGAAGGATGTACAGAGAAAAGGGAGAAGTGGTTTGCTTGTGTTTGAAGTAAAAAAAAAACAATTGAGGGGATAAAAGGGAGGAGAAATCAGTTCCTCTAGTTATATCCTACTCATGGTCCTCTTGGATTCTCGGTTGCCCTCATCCCAGATTCACTGGCTCTTTTTTGGCTCTGGAGTTGAAGGAACAGTTTCATTACCATTTCTACTGACTACTAGGAGAGCATAGTTTCTTCCACCTATACTGGCAGATATATGGAAAAATCCTTTCTATTCATCCCAGATAAGGTGGAGAGTTTACGGAAGGAACTTTTACAAGGAATCTAAGGAAAACAAAAGAAAACTAATAGAAACTGTGACCTGGCCACAGACCAACTCAGCAGACACAGTTTCTGGAATGCTACCATCCCTTAGTTTCTTTCATTTAAACTCTTTTCAGGGAGGGGGTCAAAGCTAAACAAACCTATATAGTTTTGGCCTGAGGTAGGTTTGAGTTGGCACTACTTTTAGATAAGAAGGGGGAAGGCCCTCCCTCACTCGTAGAACCTGTTCTACTTATTTCTGTTTGGGTTCTATCTGTTATAGCCTTACCCTTGCTCTAGGTCGAGTTGTATATCTACTGTATTGTCCTGCCCTGAGCCCTGGTTGTGGAAGGAACTTCACCTGGCTCCCCACAATTCCTGCTCTCTTGCTGACCATCTAGCCTTAATTTTGTAGACTCCTTTGCTCTTGACCTGGAAGGCTCTATGGGTCCATATCCCTGCATCATTCTGCCCTTCCCTTGGACTATTCTCTCTCTTCTGTTTGGTTTCCTTGGGGCAGGGTTCATGAGATGAGAAAGCTGATTCTACCTGCTGGTAAACCCTGACTTCTTCCTTTATTGGTTCAAAACTAGCACCGGGGAGTAGTCATAATAGCCACATCATCCTGATGGTAGATGTCCTCTTTTCCAGCCTACTGGAAAAAAAAACAAAACAACCTTTTCCAGCTCCTTCCAGTGTTGAAAAATAGACTCCCAGACCCTTTTCTACTTTAGGTACTGTTGTGGACCACTAGATTTCCTGGCTGAAAAATGCTTCCAATCTTCATCTTATTGGCAGAACAGGAATGTTCACCAGTTCTTGAGCTCAATGAGGGATCAAGCCTTTTCCATCTCAGGCTCATAAACTCTACCACTTTTCCAGATTCTCTCTAATGATTCATCCCCTAGATGACTTACTCACCTAAAAGTGAGTGGCCTTTTGGATTCATAACAGTTTTTCTATATAATATACAATATAGTTCACAGACAACAAAATTATATGATATAATTTACGTAAGTAAAAATTATGCTTAGATTGACATGAATTCATGGAGTTACTTATATTCCTCCATGCTCACAATGAGATATAATCTCATAATGGATAAAGTTCTAGCCTTGGAGTCTGGAAGACCTGGCTTCAAGTGCTATCTCTGACACATACTGGTTATGTAGGACTTTGTGTAAATTGATTAACTTCTCAATGTCTCAGGCAACTCTCTAAGATTACAAGTTACAGATGAATTGCAGATTTGCATTATTGGAGTGATTTTCCACACTGGGAGTTCCGTACACTGCTGAAATCATTACTCCTCTCTAAATCATATCGTCAGTGTATAGTGACTATAAGCAGACAGAACAGTCCAACAAAATGTCCCTGAACTGCCTTTTAATACCCTTTAGGATTCTCAGTTTGTTCACACCAATTTCTAATGAACTCAGTCCTCTTTCCACAAAATTCCTTAAACATCAGTTCAAGTGTGCCCTTTTCCATAAGTCTGTTTGGTAAATTTGTTAAAATTTCCTCATTTGGGAGCCCAAGTCTGGGTAATACAACTTCATATTTTAAAAATACAATAATAAAAGTAGTAGGTGATCATAATATGGGATATCCTAAACTTTTTAGTGCACTTTTAAGTTTTAATAGATTTAAATTCCACTAAGACTTCTGGGACATCTTGTATATCATTCTAATATCTGCAAAGCACTTTGAATTCTTTATCTTATTCATCCTCACATCAGCCTTGCAAAGTAGATGATATTTATATTATTATCCTCATTTTTTTTCAGGTGAAGAAAATTGAGGCTCAGTGTTAAATGGCATCCATGATCATTATACAGATGTGGCACGTCAGAGGTGGCATTCAAGACTAGAACTTCCTAATTCTCATCAATCCCTCTCTCCACTATGGAACAGTCTCCATATTTAACCAAGACTGGGTTTCTTATTTGGTTTGTAAGCTATCTCAGACAGTAATTATTTCAGAGTCAAAGATCATAAATAGAATGCTCAGGCAATGGGATACTGAGTTGGGAGCCTATCACCAAACTCAATTGACGGTCCAAATGACAACAAATCAACCTTAACGATGGTGATTCTTTAAGACAACTGGCCCATTGCTTTGGTGATTTGGGTGGACTTCAAGAGTTTATGAATCGGGAGTTTGATGTGGCAGCTTCCAAAGCTTGAGTTGCATTCATGAAAGGTAAAATGCCCCAACTAAAAGAGGTGATAGTCCCATTATATTCTGGTCCTAATCAAACCATATCCAGAGTATTGTGTCTAGTTCTAAGTACCATATTTTAGGAAGGCAACTGAAAAGATGGAGTGCATCTAGAAAACAGTGACCAAGATGATAAAATGAATAGAAACCAGGGCTATAAGAGGATCAGTTCATGGAACAGCATATAAATGTTTATCTTAGACATAAAGGGAAGATTTGGAAGGGGGTACATGAAAACTCTTCAAATATATTAAAGGATTCCTTTGGAAAAGGGTTTGTTGTCATTGTTCTGTCTCATCCACTCTTTGAGATCCAATTTGGGGTTTTCTTGGCAAAGAAAGGTACTGGAGTGGTTTGGCATTTCCTTTTCCACATCGTTTAACAGAGAAGGAAACTGAGGCAAACAGGGTTAAGTGGCTTTCCCAGAATCACACAGTTAATAAGTGACTGAAGCCATATTTAAACTCCTGAAGATGAATCTTTCTGACTCCAGATCTGGTCCTCTATCTCCAGTACCACATAGTTGCCCAGAAGAATTTGATGTGTTCTACTTTAATAGTTACAATGGGTGAAGGTTGCTATGCAAAGGAAGAATGGAATACCTTGGGAGATAGTAGGTTCTTCTTCAAAAGAGATCTTAAGGAGATGCCAGGATGACTACTTGCTGGGAATGCTTTAGAGGGAATTCCTGAGAAGTTGTGTTAGATCATCTCTGACCTTTCTGACTTCTGTAATTCTATAAATCAGTGAAAATATCAGCTGATCAATTGATTCAATTGAATTGTTTGCTCTGGTTGTGGATAGAGCCAGACTGCTTTCTCACTTTTCTCCAATGACTTTTCCCCATTATTCAGTCACAATTGAAGGTTATAGCTCAACAGAACTATGGTTCCAAGAACATAGTGAAAGTAGACCAACTTTGTTAGGATAAAGAAAGCATATCTAGATGTTTCCTGAAAAAGATATGAACAGAAAGCATTCTCCCCCCGCCCCCCCATACCCCCTTTTAGGTACTGTAGGTTCACAACTCTCCTCTGATGCTCTTCTAGCCCTCAGAACCTGGACAGGTGCTATTCTTTCTTTTTCCAAACCACAAGGTCTTGTCACCCACCTCACCTTGGCTCCCTCACTCCTGCTAACTCTTCTTAGCTCTCTCTCCCTCCACTTTTATTCCATATTGCAGAGTTTGTTTGTTTGAAGAAAAAGGTAAGGCAATTTCCAGGTTCTTAGAAACTGTCCTTTCATTGCCTTGGCCTCCTGGGGATTGGTCTATGGGGCTTTTAAGATAGCCATCTGACCTTGGAAAGAGCCTCCCAGGCTCCAAAGCCCAGAGCCACTTTGTATCTGTCCTTTTTCTTCAATCTCTTTATCTAATCATTTTCTAAACATATTGATTCTTTCTTTGAAATGCCCCTTGTGAAACCAAGCAGAAGATGGGGCAAGGAGAAGGGAGAAGTGAAAAGACAGAGGGTGGAGAGACTACAAAATTACTATGGGTACTACTAATAGACTCCATTATTTTATTTTTTAAACCCTTAACTTCTGTCTTAGAATCAATACTGTGTATTAGTTCTAAGGCAGAAGAGCAGTAAGGGCTAGGCAATTCGGGTTAAGTGACTTGCCTAGGGTCACCCAGCTAAGAAATGTCTGAGTCCAAATTCAAACCTAGGACCTCCCATCTCTAGGATTGGCTCTCAATCCACTGGGCCACCTAGCTGCCCCCAAAGAGTCCATTATTTTAGACACAGATTAGAAGGATTCTTTATTGCTGATAGAAGGTGGGAGGTAACAAAAGACACCAAGCTTTCTCCTCCATTCTCCCTATTCCCACCCTAGTCCATACCCTCATCTTTTCAAAGCAGAACCTTTTATCTAGTCTCTTTCCTTTTAGAACCTACTGACTTCCACTGATCTTGAGTATCACCACCAGATTTATCTTCTTTAAACATCACTTGGGCTCAGGACTATTCTGATTAAAAAACAAACAGGCTTCAAAGGTTCCCCTTTTGCCTAAAGCATTCTCAAAGGCTTGTGATTCCAGTGGTGGGGAGGAACTCCCTTTGACAATGAGAATCAACAAATACACTATTATTTGTTTCCAACCAGTCTGTGATTTCAGAGGGAACTCCCAGGGAGGAAAATTCAAAACCAGCTCAGCAACTTAAAGTACTAGAGGGTTGCCTGGGGGTCACTAAAATTAAATGATTTGTCCAAAGTCACAAAGTGTGTGGCAAAGTTGGGACTTGAACCCTGGACTTTTAAACTCTAAAGCCAGCCCATTCTCTACACCATGCCTCCTCCTCTGCCTATAAGGATTACAGACCAAAATTCTTATCCTCCACCCTCTATCCACAATTTATTTTTTTTTAATGAACCAGATTTTCTGGTACTCCCTAGCACAAGTCTTCTCTTTCAATTAGACAGATGTTTCATCTGGTTTCCAAATTTTTCTGCCTAGCAAAACCATGCTAGTTTAAAAGACCCAGATCAAGCTCTTCTTCCTCGAATCATAGAATTTTGGAGCTGGAAGTGACTTTATTTTTTTAAATTAAGTTTATTTCTTTAATTAATTAATTTGGAATCTTTTCCCATGGTTACATGATTCATGTTCTCTCCCTCCCCTCCTCCCACCTCCCACCCCCATAGCCAACTGGAAGTGACTTTAAAGATCAACTAGCCCAAACTTCTTATTTTACAAAAGAGGAAACTGAGGCCCAGGGAGGTTAAGGATTTGCCCAAGGTCAAAAGTGACTCAGTCATAGAAACAGTTCCAGAACTCTCCTGGGTTTTTTACCACCATATCTATCACCTCCACCAAGAAGTTGTTACAGTAACCTCCTTCCTTAAAACTTTAATACTCCTTAATCTATATGTAGCTCATATTGATTGTTAAATATATCTTTGTGACATCTGTATTTTCCCACCCTCTAATTATTTTTGTATTATTGTTTTATTTTTACATGTATCTACTCCATTTTCCCAATTGAACTATAATTTCCTTGAGAATAGGGTTCAAGTCTTTATGTTTTTGTATTGTTCCCAGCATGTCTAGAATTTTGCTAGGAGCAAAGTATGCATTTAATTTGCTAAATCAGTGAATTTTTAAAAAATCTTAACTTTCCATCTTAGAGTCAATATTACGCCTATTGCTTCCAAGACAGAAGAGTGGTAAGGGGGGTCAAGTGACTTGCTCAGGGTCACACAGCTAGAAAGTGTTTGAGATCACATTTGAACTCAAGACCTCCCTAGACCTAGATCTCTAGACCTGACTCTCAATCCACTGAACCACCTAGCTGCTCCCAGAATCAGTGAATTAGTTAAGGTGATAATCTTCAGAGAGGCAACATGGCATATAGTACTGGATTTGTAGTCAAGAGAAACCTGGGTTCAAATCTTCTCTCAGACACTGTGTGACCATTTCCAAGTCACTTAAGTTTCATAAGACTTTGTTCATCTGTTAAAATGGGGATAATAATACTAATTTCCATCACCAAGTGAGATAATATCTGTTTTTAAAAAACCCAGTAAAATGCTCTAGGGATAGAACTTATTATTAAACTCAGAAATTGTTGCTGAGCAGAGAGACTAATTAGGTAGCTAAATCTGAGAGGGATAGAGAAAGAAAGCCATTTAATGAAGTTTCCTTCCCATGGCCCTTCTAATACCAGAGATCCACTTACTCTTCTTGCTCTCTCTTTTTTTTTTTTATCAAATTTTATTTTATTTTTACAAAATATTTATTTATTACCAATTACCTGTTATAACAGATTTCCACACAAATTTTCCTAATAATCAAACTCCACTTACTCTTCTAAGCTGGAAAGCAGCATTGGGTAGTGGTTCTGGCATCAAAGGACTCTTGTGGAAATTTTCTCTTTGATGGCCTCTCTGGAGCTCTGGGCAAGTCACCTAATCTCTCTGGGCCTCACTTTCCACATCTGTAAAGAAGAAGATTAGACTAGATGACCTTTCAAAGCTCTTCCAGTTCTATGAGGAGGAACCTATGATGTTCAACAAAGAGGCCTCCTGGAGGGATGCTGGGTCCAGAGAAATCACCTGGCTGCCTTTCTTTCTAGCCCCCTCCCCCCCCAAGAAGGCTCCCAAAAGAGAATCTCTCCTCTCTGAACTAGAAATCCTTCAGTACTTGAGGGAGAATGGGACTGCTGTGGAGTGACTCAGTCTCTGACAAACATTAGTCATCTGTTTGAAATGCAGAAGAAAGGGGGGTGTGAGAAAATGGAGGGGAATTCTTTTATGCCCTGCATCTCAAAGGCTGACAAGAGCTTGAGAGGTGGAAATGACTGATAATTAGTAAACCTGCTCCCCCTCAAATGCTAAAAGGCACACACCCCACCTTGTCTTTGTGACCCCTGAAGGTAGGTCATCCTTTCTTGTGTAGAACCTGTCACTTGGGTGTCTCTTTTGCCCTCAGCTGCTGGAGTGAGAGTTTCATCCCAGAGAGGCTAACTCTTCCTGAACTCTAGGATGACCTTGGACACAATTCTTCTCTCTATTCCCTCCTCCTCCCAGGAGGTCTGAGCTTCCCAGGATTTGACAGAATTGAGAGCAGGCTTTGAGATGATTTGGGCAGCCTATGGAGGATGGATTGGATTGAGGAGAGACAGAACTATTGTAGCAAGCCAGGCAATGAGGTCTTTAATGGGTGTGTGTGTGAATACATCAGAGGACCAGGAGATTTAGAGCTCCAAGGGAGCTTGAAGGCCATCTACTGTAATCCCCTCATTTTACAGATAAAGAAACTGAAGACCAGGGATATTAGGTGACTTGCCCTATGTCACACAGATAGTAAGGTGCAAAATTCCAAAACCACTATCTTTTCCTCACTGTATGGGGATGGATGTGAGAGCTATTATGAAGATAGGATCAACAGGACTTGGGGGGATGTGTGTGTGTGTGTGTGTGTGTGTGTGTGTGTGTGTGTGTGTGCCTGGGCACACCAGGAGATGGAAGGAAAGAGAGGAAAACAGCATATAAAATATAAGAGAGGAAGAAGGGGAAGAAGAAACAGGAGGAAGAAGAGACTGAAATATCTCAAAGATTCGGAGGATGGTTGCATCTTTAACAGAAAAAGAGAATTTTGGAAATAGATATATAGAAAAGTAGTAGGCTCCCCCTCACTGGACATCTTCCAGGAAAGCTGAGATACTAGCCTGAGCAGACAGCAGAAGGGACTCCTTTGAAGGCCCTTCTTTAGAGACTTCCCAGAGTAAGAACTTCTGAGGTCACTTCCAACTCTCAGGTTCATTCAGAAGGAATCTTCAGTATGGACAATATTAAGGCATTATCATCATCGGGCCTTTTTTGAAGAGTACCCACTCAACATGGCATTTGAAACAGACAGAGGTAGAAGAGTGAAGCCTGGTCCTTAATTAAATCGAATAAACATGCATTTAGGGCTATAGGTAAGGCAAGAGTAGAAAGGAGGAAGCAAACGAGATTTCTATTTAAAAAAAAAAATAAACCCTTACCTTCTGTCTTAGAAGTAATACTGGGTACTGGTTCCAAGGCAGAAGAACAGTAAGGGCTAGGCAATGAGGATTAAGTGACTTGCCCTGGGTCACACACCTAGAAAGCATCTGAGGTCAGATTTGAACCCAGGACCTTATGTCTCTAGGCTTGCCTCTCAAACCACTGAGCCACCTTGTTGCTCAGAGATCTCTATTCTAGAGAAAGTGGTCTATAAAGATTTGAGCAGTGAAAGAATACTTTCAGATGGGAGAATCTGGAAAGGATTCATAGAAGGAGCTATTATGGTCAGTCCACAGAATATACCCACAGCATATCAGATGATAAATAGTAATAGAAAGAAGCATTTGCTATGTGTCAGATGAGTGGTACACACAGTCAATGGAGGAAATAATCAGAAGGATCAGTTCTAATTCTTACTTGCCCTGTGCAACCTCCTTGAGCTTTTATTTCCTCATTTGTAAAAATTAGACTTGGTGACCTCTAAGGTTTGAGGAAAGAGGGAGATAGGAATCCCTATAGATTAACAACTGACCTCCCTCCAAATCCTGAGGGGTTCAGGCTGTCTGCCTGACCCTCCTTTGGTCAGTTGTTGGGTTGTTGTCCTTCCTTCTAAGCTAATCTGGCTTTGAGTTGGAAGTTCAGGACAATTTGGGGAAAGAGAAATCTTCTTAGTAGATGGCTTTCTATAAAGTCCCAATCTACTTTTGCCTTCATTTGTAACCAGAGAGATTTAGGGGTTCACTGGAAGGTTGTTAATGTCTAGAGGGATCCTCTGCCTCAGAGGTCCTCCTCTCAGACTCTCCACTCCAGGAGAGAGCTGATCAGAAGTAAACTGACAGTTTTGAATCCTCTCAGACCCTCTGTTCCTTCCTGGAATCTTGAGTCTTCCTTGCCCTTCCCCCAATTGGACTGTTCCTTTGCCTAGCTGGTTCTGATTTTTTTCTTTTTTTGCAACTTCTCTCTTACATGGGGAAGCTTATGGATCCCTTCTCTGAATCATGTTTTTAAATGCATCAAATAAAATACAAAGGATTACAAAGGAAATAAATTACATGGAAATATAATTATCAAAATATTTTTTAAAAAGTCCATGGATTGCAGGGTTAAAATCCTTGATCTAATATAACCCATTGCAAGAGTCAGCATCAAGTGGGGCATTCTGGGCTCAAAACCAAGAAGTTATTTCATGCTTTTCTATAAGTCTCTGATACTTCAATGAATCTGGCTCATTGGTGTGGCTACTTCTACCAGTTTAGGAATCTTTTACTTTTCTAGTCTGGTCCTGCTCTGGTCTATATATGGTCATCAAAAACTCATCCAGAAAACTAACCACTAGGTGATTAAAATTAGCCACAGATACCAATGAAATATAAAAATTAAATAACCTTCTGCTTTTGCAGGTGCCTTTTGTTTCCACAGTGATGATGATAGAGTGGTGGAAAAGGGATTAGAAAGTGCTAGGATATAAGATCATAGAAACAGAGTTGGCAGACCCCTCAGATTAGGAAACTAAGTACCAGTTAAGTGACTTGTCCAAGGCTACTCAAGTAGTGAATATCATCGATGAGTTCTGAACTCACATCTCCTGATTCCAGATCAAGTGCTCTTCCCATTTTGTCACATTGCCTCTAAAGTTCTTAGACTGTCTGCAAAGAATGGTTCTCCCAGACTTAAAAATATTAGCTACATTTGTATAGTAAGCAGTACTTGTAAGAGAGATGGTCAAGGTTAAGAGTGACCAATATTGGGGGTGGCTAGGTGGCTAGGTGGCTTAGTGGGCTGAGAGCCAGGCCTACAGACAGAAGGTCCTAGGTTCAAATCTGGCCTGAGACACTTTCTAGCTAGGTGATCCTGGGCAAGTCATATAACCCCTATTGCCTACATCTTACCATACTTCTGCCTTGGGACCAATACATAGAAGATAATTATTTTTTTTTTAAGAGTGACCAGCCACCATAAAGCAGAGCAAGAGTGGCTCCTATTTGGATTCAGTATGTAACTGTGGCAAGTCTGTATGTCTTTGCATAGCACATCATGCATGTGTGATTCTGTGAATATCTGTGTACTAGAACCAGTTTCTGAGGAATGAGGGTCCTCTAGTACTTCTTGCTCTCCCTGTCTTCTTCTCTTTATAAAAATCACATGAGACAACAGAAGGAACACAAAACATAAGGGGCTGCAATTATTTATGAAGAGGGACCTTCTGTGAATCTGTGAAGGCTACTGCCCATTTGGCTCCAGTAGCACAAAGCCTGCTCATCATCTGACTTGCCAGTGAAGGAAAAATTCAAAGCCCAGGAAATATAATCACTAAATCATAGATTTAGAGCAGGGAGAGAGAGACCTTAGGGAACATCATCCAGTCAAAACTCCTAATTTTATGGATAGGGAAACTGAGGCCCAGAAACACTTGTCCAAGGCCACAGAAATCACAAATTGCAGAGTTCAAACTGGGGCAGTTAGGTGGCATAGTACATAGAGTGCTAGTCCTGGAGTCAGGAAGACTCATCTTCCCGAGTTCAAATCTGCTCTCAGATACTTACTAGCTATGTGACCCAGGACAAGTCACTTAACCCTGTTTGCCTCATTTTCCTCATTTGTCAAATGAGCTGGAGAAGGAAATTGCAAACCATTTCAATATCTCTGCCAAGAGAACCCTAAATGGGGTCACAAAGAGTTAGAAATGACTGAAACAACTGAAAAAAGAGGCAAAATTTGAACCCAATTCTCTGACTCCAATTCTACTCTTTTAAGCTCAGCTCTGACCGTGGTGTATCCAGTCTTTGTCTGAAAAATGACATACTGCTGAAGGAAATGGCACTTCAAAATTAAGAGAAGAAAAGGAGAATATGAGTCAAAAGCCCTGGAATTCTTTTTAGGGGAAATTAATGTATTAATCTTATTTAATTTTAGAGTTGGAAGAGACCTTAGAGATCATCTTGTCCAGCTCCCCTTATTTTGTAGAAGAGGAAACTAGAGCCCAGGCAATTCAGTGGTTGCTCCTGCTCTAAGAGCTGGTTAATGGCAGAGCCTGGGGTTAGTACTTTGCTCCCTTGCCTTCCAGGCCCGTGCTCTTTCTACTATATCATTTCATAAGGCATTATTAAATAGCTCCTCATCTCTTGCCCTCAGCCTTCTCTTCCTCCAGTTGCTGACCTACAGAGCCAGAAAGTGACATTTATTTTATTCCTGGCCTAGAGCTGCAGAGAGAGCCCTGGCCCATCTTTCAGGAGTCAGAAGAGGCTCCTGAAATTAATATTGGTAAATCAAGCCAAAACCCTTGCATGAGTGTTATTATTATTGTTCCCCATATATCCTAAAATAATCCCTGTAAATAATTATAAAAATAAATCTCGGTGACAAATAGTTTTATTTTATTATATTTCCAGGAGCACATTTATTCATCATAATCTCTTTGGTGGTAGACAAATTATAGCACTGGGTAGTGAATACAATTTGCAAATAGGCAATATAAGTAGAGAGAAAATTAATATGTATTCCTCAGTGCTCTAAAAGGAGAGGAAGAACATTAATAGCCATTTTCTTGCAGATATAACTTTGAAAATGTTATTTCTGATCCATCAGCGTGAGGTTCCATATGAGGAAAATGGCTTCAACGTGACAGGAAGTGATTAGATATGAAATGGCATCTCTTACACACTCCTCTCTGATGCCTGCCCTGTTCTTACTGGGGTTACTTTTCTTCCTTATAGAATAGTAAGCTCCCCGAACCTCTCTCCCCAGCCCATACCCCAAGATAGGAAGTAGCCTTGGGTTCCAGTCCCCTTTTTGCCACTTAAAAGCTTTATGATTTTGGACCTCTTATTGACAGGGGGGACCTTTGTTTCTTCTGCTATAAAATAAGGGATCTCAAAGGTCCCTTTCAGCACTTACATTCTATGGTACTATGATCGAAGTTCTCTGCATTCTTGGATTTGAAGTGAGGCTGAATATCCTTCTTTTGAGTTGACTGGGACATTCTCCAATTAGTCAATCAATCCATCAAACTACAGGCATTTATTAAAGACCTACTGCATTCCAGACTCTAGAGCTCCGTATTCCAAAAAAAATCACAAATCCAATTCCCTAAGCTCTAGGGAGTGTGCTAGGAGCTGAGGATATAAAGATGGATGTGAAAACAGTCCCTGTCCTCAAGGAACTTACATTTTCCTGGGAAGAAAACATGCATAATCACCATCATCACAATGATAATAGTTAACATTTATAAAACTGCTGTTCAGTTGTCTTAGTCTCTTGTCCAACTCTTTGTGATCCCATTTAAGGTTTTCTTGGCAGAGATACTAGAGTGGTTTGCCATTGCCTTCTCCACTTTATTTTACAGATGAGGAAAATGAGGCACACATGGGTAAGTAACTTGTCTAGGGTTACACAGTGGTAAGTGTCTGAGGCCAGATTTGAACTCAGGAATATGTCTTCCTGACACTAGGACTAGTATTCTATGTACTATGCCACCTAGCTTTGGTGTAATTTACCATTTGTGTAATTAATTAGATACAAAATACTACGAGTTGGGTGGGTGGGTGGAGTGGGCATCAAGGAAGTCTTATTGAAAGCAGAACTTGAACTGAACCTTGAAGGAAACTAGGGATTTTGAGACAAAGGTGAGAGGAAGTCCAGGCTTGGCCACTGGGGAGGTTGGCCAAGGTTGCATGCCATTGTTATTTATAGGATCGTGATCTAGATTGGAAGGGACTTCAGAGGCTATCTAGTACAACCCTCTAATTTTATAGTTGAGGAAACCAAGGCCCAAGGAGATTTGGTGATTTGCCCAAGGCATACAGGTAGTAAAGATCTGAAGCAGGCACTATAAGTCCTCTGACTCTAGAGTTGATAATCTTCCCACTGTTTCATGTTTCTTTGAAAAAGTATTCCCCACCCAAGGGAACAGGTCATTGGAGGTTACGGTAGGTATTAAGGGAAGAGGAATACTGGCCTCAAAAGGTCTAGGATTGAGTGCTGGCTCTGTTATTAACCTTCTATGCAACCTGGGGCCAAAACATCACCCCAGAGTCTCAGAGGTAGTTTCCCAATCTATAAAATGAGGTTAACAATCATGGGACTACCCAGGAGGATCTGATGAAATAATATATCTAAAGTATGTTATAAAATGATGAAGCTCATATAAATGCCAGCTGCCATTTTGATTTTGAAGAGTCCATTATAACTTTCTTTTTCATCTTGCCTTTCCAACCTCCAGTCAACCACAGACCCATCCATACACACCCAAACAAATCTTCTGTCTTCATTTTCTCTGATTAGGGTAAACTCTGGGAGGCTGTTGGGAAAATGGTCCAATTTTACAATGCTTTCTTTTGTAGTCTCAGCAGATTAAACTAATACCAACCACATTAGTGACAGATAGAAGTTTATGGTCTTACTCCTCCCAGGAGTGTTTGCATTATGATAGAACAAAATTCCATAGGAACAAAAACTAAGTAATCCCTAGTGGTGACATTTTAAGTATTGTGAGGCCATAGGATAACAGATTTAGGGCAGGGTAGGGTCTTAGAAACCATTTAGACCAGGATTTCCCAACCGATAATCCACAGACACTCATACTGGAAAGGTTTCAGAAGATTCATGAACTTGGATGGAAATAAATTTCATCATTATTTGCACTACTTCTTCCACTTGTTATTTAGCATATCCTTCAATTATGAATTTTGAAAAGAAACAAATGATGTCCTGAGAAGAGGTCCTGAGGCTTCACCATATTGCCAAAGGAATCCATAACACAAAAAGTTAAGAATCCCTATACAGTCCAACCCCTCATAAAGAAACTCTGGTCCAGAGAATACACATTTGTATATCTTGTCCCTTATGAGAGAAGGCAAACTCCTTGACAGTTGGTGCTATTTATTTTTTTATGATGTGTTCCCAATACCTGGCATCTAGTAGGTAGTACTTAATAAATATGTATTGATTGACTCATAAGTAGTAAGTGGAAGAGCAGAGGAGTAGGACTTCCTACCTCAAATCCAGTGCTTTTTTCATGATAGGAGAGATGTATGAGGGTGCAGATTCTTACCTCCTCTCTCTCTAATCATACCATCCACGTATTAAATATACATCAAGAGAGAATCTCAAAACTAACTATATTTAGTGCTGTACAGAACAGACCCCCGAATACTCCATTCTTTTCAAGATGGAAAAGGGCACATTGAACCAAAGGGCACATTAGCTTCAGAACCCCAGATCTCAGCATGGATTACTGGTTTAGCTATCCAATGTTCTAGGACTGAAAGAAATGAAGCAAGGCTCAGTAGAAATTGATCAGAAATGGAAAATCCATCCTGACCCTCTCTATCCTTTTGAACTGACCCAGTCAGTTTTTGGACTCCTTGGCTGGGGACCAGGAGAGTTAGAGTTTGTTCCTGTTTTTAGAGCTCTGGCCAACCCCACAATCAATCCCTTAGACAGGAAATAAACAGGATCTTCCTTTCACTCTAGTGGAATGTGATGGAGGAAGAACTCTGGGCAGAGAGCCTTTTTTAATGAAATAAGAAGACGGACAATCACAATAATAACAAAAACAATATACTTCCCCCTCCCACTTTCAAGAGACTAACTGTACACATTATTTGGGCTTTGGTCAATCTGAAGGGGATGACTATTTATAGATTACTCTTGCCCTCCAGGAGCCTTCAAGTGAAGCAAGTGCAGAGGTTGCTACAAATGATAGTTAGTAGAAGAGAAACAAGAAAGGAGAGTCAAGTTTTTATTTGCCATGTGGTACTGAAGCAGGGCATAATAATATTCAAGCCTACTTTCAACTAGCTATAATAAGGGACAGGTGAAGAGTCTGGATAAATGAAATATAGAGATACATGATAAGTCCCTGTCCATTGGTTTCCTTAGAATGAATACGCCCTATATTAAAATCTGCATCACTATTGCTATTGTAAAAGGTTCAACAATTTAATGTCCTCTGGTTCCAATGAAAAACCCAGAAATTACTTTGTATATATTTTTTGTTTCTAATTTTCTATATGTGTAACATTTTTCTCTAATAGAATGTAAGCTTTTTGAGGGCAGGGTCTTTTTTATTTGTCTTTGTATCCCTAGCACCTAGCACAGTGCCTGGTACATTGTAGGGATTTAATAAATTTTCAAAATTGAATTTAATTATATCAAAGAGGGAAAACCCATCAAGTAAAGTTCTGGTTGTCTCTACCCATTACCAGCACAAGCATTTTTCAGTTACAAGTACCTCTTGTACTCACTCATAGCCTGATTTCTTTCAGATTCCGTCTGACTTCCCATCCCTCCCAGCCCTAGAGTTGAGTGGTTATCTGGAGATCATTTATTTGCCAATCCTTTTCAGAAAGATTCTTTCATAGCTGTTATTTCTATTTGATTTTCCTTTCAATTCCTATACCACTTCTTTTTTATTTTCAGAGCTGCCAAGCATTTTAGAGACAGCATAGAGTAATGGTTAGGGACTAGGTTCAGGATCAACCAGAGTTCAAGCCCAGTTTCTGATACTGGTGACCTTCTTGGTGAACCCTGGCTAGTCTTTAAGATCATAAATTGAGGAGTGGGTCTCTTTTTACTCTTGCTGAGGGATATCCCCTCCTTCCTCTAAAAAGAATTTCCACACTCATAAAGTCATAAGCTTTGACCACCACCAACAAAAAATAGTTTATGAAAGGACACCTGGCAGAGGAAGAAACTAAAGGAACTGCTGCCTTGGAGAGATTTACCCTTTCTGGTTAAGGAAGATACATGTTGTAAGGTTGATACTGATTTTTTCATTTTAACCAAATTACCCTACCTCCCACAAGACAGTCCAAAGGCATTTCAGCTCCAGCATTTCAGGACTTTTTCAATTTGGTTCCAATCTAAGATTGGAGACCTATATCTTGAAGAGACCATAAAAGTCAATCTTATCCAATCTTTTCATTTTACAGAGCTAAGGCCTGAGAGGTTAGTTGAATGTCCCCATAGTCAGTTAATGGCAGTCAAGATTTGAACCCAGATTTTTTGATTCCAAGACCCATTGCTCTCTTTGCATTCTATCATTTGCCTCCTGTAGTTTTGCTCTAGCTATCCAACCTAATTTCCCATTGCTCCATGAGAACAATGTTGTTATTTCCATTGGACTCCTTGCCCAAGGCTTTTAATCTCTCATCTCCATGCCTTTGGCCATGCCATTCTCAATATCTCTTAGAATCTATAGCATTCTTCAAAATTCAAAACAAATGCTTCCTCCTATATGAGGCTTTTTATAATTCTGTCCACAATTCTGCTGTACTCCACAATTACTTTGTATAAACCTCACATATATTTACATATATGAGCACATTTTCTTTACCCTCATAGAAGTAAAATTCTTTGGGGACACAGACTGATTATTAATTTTTAGTCCCAGAACCTAAAAGTTCCTGGCACATCATAGGTATTTACTAAATGCCTATTGATTCCTCTCCTCTTTGTTTTCTAGAAACTTCCATGCCCATGCTTGTAGAGAGAAGAAGGATTTTCATGGCATCTTTGAGTCATCTGAGATAGGAAAACGTTAAAAAATATCCCTTCCCTCTATAAAATCCATAAGCCTTCAATGATTGAATTGCTTTTGGTCCAGTGGAGAGAAAAGACACAGGTATCTCACTCTTCAACAAAGAGGAGTAAGGGGAACTTGGTAGAACCTAGATGTGCCAAGTCCAAGGATGGTACCTCACAAGACTGTCATTGACTTTCTTCTTGCTTCCTAATTCCTAGTGGCCTAAAGATCTGGATGCCTTCCTTTTCAAGGCTGAGAACCATTGCTTTCTATCCAAGATCTAGATAGAATGGAAAAGACCCTCAAAGACTAATGCAACTATTTTATGGATGAGGAAAAAGGTCTAGGGAGATATAATTAGTGATTTGCCCCAAAACATAGAGATCCAAAGTATCAGAGATAGGATTTGAACCCAGGTCCCTGTACTCCAGAGTCAATACTTTTTTACTTTGTATTCTTGGTCCCAAACCCCTCCTTTCTTGTCCCTGTTCACCTGTGTTCCTGGATGCTTTCTCAAAGGTCTTGGGTGTCTCCTTGGATTACTTCATGTGTGCCATAACAAAGAGAAGTTGGTTGAAACATTACTGTTTCATCCTACTTTTTTGAGAAAACTTCCCTAAGTCCTATAATTGCTGTTACAAATTAAGATGACTGTTAATTAGACTTTTACATACCCATGTGTAAGCAGCTCAAGGAGACCAACTAGAATGGCGAAGGGCCTCCAGTTGATGCCATATACAGATCCACTGAACAAATTGAAGAAGAGATCACTTTGGGCTTCACGAGAGCTGCCTTTAAACATTTGAAGGGCTGTCATCTGGGAGAGGTATTGGACTTATTCTATTTGGCCCCAGAGGGAAGAATAAGGGAATCAGGCAGAAGTTACCAAGAAGAAATTTAGGTTTGATCAAAGAAAAAACATCCTTATACTTTTTTGTTCGTTCAGCCATGTCTGACTCTGGAATACTGTTGGGGTTGTCTTGGCAAAGATACTGGAGTGGTTTGCCATTTCTTTCTCCAATTCATTTGATAGATGAGGAAACTCAGGTAAATAGGGTTAAGTGACTTGCCTAGGGTCACACATCTAGTAAATATGAGTCGAGATTTGAACCCAGGGAGATGAGTCTTTCTGACTCTTAGTCTGATCCAGTGTGACATTTATCTGTCCTATAAGTACTACTAAGCTACTTGGGGTAGCTTCACTGGGGTAGTGAATGAATTTCCCTTTATTTCCTTTAAGCCAAAGTCAGATTAAAACTTTTCAGGTATGTTGGGGGAAGAAGGATGTCAAATAACCCAAACATATCATCAAGGAAATATGTGATCAGAAAAGGGTGATATGTTGGTCATTCAGCCAAAGCAAAGGATGAAAGGTAGCCAGTTCTAGGGTTGCACTAGTACTCCAAAAAGTTTTTTGTTTTTAAAGAAAAGAAAAAAAGGAGGCAGCTATCATGACATAGCAATGACTCTAGAGTCAGAGGACCTGAGTTCAAATCCTACCTTTTGCTACCTATGTGATCTTAAAAGTATAAAATTGATAAAATCCAGGTGTTGTACTGAATGTTCTCCAAAGCCCCTCCCAGTTCTAAGTGAACCAAAGGGGAGACCTCTAACATGCTGGGTGGACCCTCTTTGGAGGATTCATGGGAAGACCCAGACAAGAATCACATAGGAGAAGACATAGAAAGACTGCTATTAGTAACAATAGAGGCAATATCCACATTGATGAGTGCTTGGATGGGCAGCTATTTGCTATAGTGGAGACAATACAACATGGGTTGATGAAATCACAGATCTAGCAGTGGCAGGTTTTTAGCTTCTGATTGGCAAATTTCTTGTGGGTGAGGCTGTATTTTTCTTTGCATCACTTCCAGCATAAATCTACCCAGAGATCTCACCAAATATTTATTTGTCACCTAGTTGGATTAGACAATGTTGATCCAAGTGATTTTGGAAGTATTTTTTCTTTCGGTCATTCATGCCATAATCAGTGGTGTTCAGGGGTTTCTCATCAATTTCTCTTATGGCCTTGTAGACCCCAGGTTCAAGAAAAGGGCTAGAGCTGGAGCCTAGGCAATGGTGATTAGGTTGGTGTAGACAATAAGGCAAGCTGACCTTTAGTTTTCCTCCTCTTGTGACGGTACTTCTATGCTATGGATAGAGCCTTACATCGGCTGGATCCAATAAGAAATTTGGAATTGAAAGAGAAAAGATCATATCTAATGGGGAAAGGGACATGTATGCCCATGAACACAACTGAGCCATTAACAGTATCACAGATTTTCAGAGCTGGTTTAGAAACTGTCTAGTACAACCCATTACTGAAAGCATCAAGCAAACAGGTACAAATGAAGAGTTCAAACAGAGGACAAAAGTACAGAAGGGAAGAAGAATAAAGGAATAACAGAGTAGGGAGGAGGCTAATTTGGGAAGATTTCCTGGAGGAGAGTTTTAAGTTGGGCAATCAGAAAATAGCCTTCATTAATGCACTCTTTCCTTCTAAAGGGAAATATTTAAGTGGTTATCTCCTTCCCAGAATGTGACCAGGGAAGATTTAAACCCCCTTAGGGAATATATGTCTAGGGAAATCTCAAGGAAAATTCCACTGGAACAAAGGGGGCAGATGGAAACCCTGTTTGGGGACTGAACAAGAAAAATATTAGTGAAAATACTTCTCTCTTTTTCCTCACGTTCTCCTCCATTCTCCTCCAAAGGTGTCTTTTTAGGGCAGGTTGCCTTCCTAAGATCAGCCTAGGCTGAGTTTGGCCACAGGGGTCAAACCATGGGCAGAGTGCCCAGTGACTGAGGGCATGGAAGTTTCTTTTCTCTGGAGGAAGGACAAACTCCTTGATCAACTCACATCCTTGAAGTAGCCCCAGCTTTGGTAGGACTCAGAGTCCAGCTCCCCCATGTTTGTTGTTGTTCAGTTACATCTGACTCTTCATGACCCTATTTGGGGTTTTCTTACCAGAGATCCTAGAGTGCTTTGCTATTTCCTTTTCCAGCTCATTTTACAGATGAGGAACTGAGGCAAACAGGATTAAATGACTTGTTCAGGATCACATAGCTAGTAAGTATCTGAGGTCAAATTTGAACCCGGGAAGATGAGACTTCCTGATTCCAAGTCCAGTGCTCTTGCTACTCTGCTACCTAGCAGATGAGGATACTGAGATCCTTGGAGGGTAAGTGAATAGCCAACGATCATACTAGGAGGTGGGTTTTGAACTCAGACCCTGTAACTCCAGAGTCAGTACTGGATTCCTTTCTAAGGATGATCTCTACTAAGAAATTGAAAGAGATGATGGGAAAGAAAGTGAAAGAAACAACTTATAGCTTCTCTGACTCCAGCAGACAGCGTGGGTCTCCTCTCTCTGGACTTTGCTGAGCTAAGCAAAGATTCCGTCTAGAAAGGATGTGAGTGAGACACAGACAGAACAGGAATGACTCACCCTGGGGACAGCACTGGGTCACCCTTTCTGGGAGGACCTATAGAAGGGCCACTGTTCATTTCAGCACCATTGGGGAAGATGAACACAATATATGAACAGAGCTCATGCTGGCAGTACTCTATGCCCATGCTAGGGGTAGAGGACAATGTCCTGCCTGGAGGGAGGACACAGGACAGAATACAAGTGTTGATAATCAGATCTGGTGTGGAGTTCAACTTTCTCCAGTCTGTGACCATGGGCAAGTCAGCTGAGTTATGTGGGCTTCCTTTCCTGTCTGTAAAAAGGAAGTTGGTCTAAATGATCTCGAAGGTTCCTTCTATCCTGGCCCTCTCTGATTCAGGATGAAAGGATCTTGGGAGTTCCTCCCTCTTTTCCCCACCCCCATGTTCTTGGAGCTCTATTTACACTTCTCAGGAAGTCTGCCCTTGTGGTTGGTTTAGCTCCTTCCTCTGCTCCCTCTTGTCTGAGAAAGCAGCTCTGGGAGAGCCCTGGATGAAAGGGGACATGCAGGGGGCAAAGATCAAGACCAGAGTTCAACTGATCCTACTTCCTTCTTTTTTGGGAGGGAAAGCAAATAAAAGCTTCAGGAGCATCCCCTTGTCAAACAATGGAAAGAAAGAGACAAGAAGTTGGCAGAGAAAGGAAGGAGGAGGAGGAATAGAAAGAGGGGTGGGGGAAACAGGCCAGGGGAAGTTTTCCTTTGATCTCCCTTATCTCTAGAGGGCTTGTTTTATTTTGCTCTGTTGAATCTCCCAGCTTGGGTTTCCTCCAACTCCTGGAAAAAAAAACAATCCAGTATTCCTGTGGCTCTTCCTTCAGTCTGCTGCTTCAGGTAGAAGAGCAGGAAGGGGTCAGAAGTCACAGAGATCAATAATGCTAATGCTAATGCTAATGTTAATGCTAATAATAATAATAATAATCCAAACCCCAGCATCTTTGGGGGTAGTTACAATGTCAGTGAAATGTGTATTATCATTGTTAATAATCAACAGCATCTAAATGTGGCTCAGCCTCAGGGAACAATCAAAGACATTCCATGAACACTGCTAATTCAGAAATGAAAAGCAACTGGTTGAGTAAACTGTGTTCCATTATGTGGAGGTGAAGTTCTGGGCCCACTGGCACACAAAACAGGCCTCAGTTTTCCCTCTTCTATAATATTGTACCTATACCCATTTGACTGAAGGGGTGAAATGTGAGGGGAAAAAGACTGAAGAAATAACAAAAATGAAGATGTAACGAAGTATTTTTTGCATATGCTGAGGGTGAGGGAGAGGGGAATGATATGAGCTTAGGATGGGAGGGGATCCACACTTTGAGGCCCATCTATTCCTTTCCAGGGAACATGCACTTATTTATTAAACACCCACCATGTGTAAGACACCATGTTTAGAATGAAGGAGTTTTAGAACTCTAAACTAGAACTCTAGAACTCTAAGCACCTGGATTCTCCGCCTGGTGTCTTGGCTTCCTGGGGTTACTTCCTCTTTGGGCAGGGGGTGCCATTCTTGGAGTGTGTCTAGGATTTATCAGTCCCAATAATTATAACATTTCTATGAGTCTTAGAAGTTTTCCAAAGACTTCTCCTCAAAAGTAGGGAGTGTAAGGATTATACCTTTAACCTCTGGGCCTCAATTTCCTCAATTGTAAAATGAGGGGCCCTGATTAAATTCTTACTGGGGCAATAACTCCTTCCAGTCCTCTAGGCAACTCTATAAGATTTTATTCAAGACTGGGCCTCCTTACCTTGGTTCTACTTGCCAGCCATTTGGACTATTAATTGGTACAGGAATTTTGACCTGCTCCATTTTTTTAAACCCTTACCTTTTGCTTAGAATCAATATTGTATATGGGTTCAAAGGCAGAGAAGTGGTAAAGGCTAGGCAATGGGGGATAAGTGACTTGCCCAGGGTCACACAGCTAGGAAGTATCTGAGGTCAGATTTGAATCTAGGACCTCTCGTCTTTAGGCCTGGCTCTCCATCCACTGAGCTACTCAGCTGATCCCTCAGTTTGCCCTTTCTTAGGTGACTTGGTGTTATTTATCTGGTGTTCCTCCCTCAACTTTGGAGGCTCACCATATTGATAGCCAACTTAGTGAGGAAACCTAGGTATAGCCCACTGCAGCTCCCAAACCAAGAGATCTGCCAGTCTTATCCTCTCCTATAGCTAGGATTACACTATACTTGGATTCAACTCTCCTAAGATTGAGAAGTTGTAGAGAAGATTTGACTTGTATTGATGGAGGGTGTTTCCTCACCCAGACTTCTCTGTACCAGTGTTCAGGTTCTGTCTCTATTCTTTTCCTCTGTTCACTTAAGTTAAAATTTGGCTTCTTGATTTTTATCTCTTGAATGGATGGTATGTGGAGTGAGAAGGCACAGAAGGGTGGAGGATGAGGACAGCTCCACCATTACAGAGTCCAATATCCACAGGGATCTGGGGGTAGGCAGATGTCTCTCTGCCTAGTTACTTGTCAACCTTCTGACCTCTTCTTCTCCCAAAGGTTGGTTCTTGAGCCAGGGTAGAACGTGAGACCCTGCTGATGTTGTTAGGGACTGTTATACCACAGGATTGTGAAACACAGGAAAGGCCCCAGTTCTCCCTCCCCCCTTACAGTGGCTGAAGCCAGTTGGTTGGGTGCCGGGAACCTCAGGACCATTATCACATGCTGCTGGACTCAGGCGGGTCATGCCAAGTCAGTGCCATGACAAAGCTGGAGGGATTGATGTCAGTGAGGGAGATAAAGAATAAGAAGTCATGGCTTCACTTGGAATCATCTCTCTCTTGCTCTTTAGGTCTAGAATATTCTCTATTTCCTTCAAAATACATTTTCAGTTACATTAGAGCCTTCTCAAATGCCTTGGGAAATGCAAGCTATCACTAGCCATGTGAAAAAGGTTCCAAATTATTTAATTCGAAATGCAAATCCAGTCTTTTCCTCAGAAGTAGGAAGTCTAAGAACTATATCCTCAACCTAAAGGAATTCTGAGATATAGTATTATATGCACCAGAACAGCAAACTTTGCAAAGAAGGAAAATGACAGATGTTGGTGAGACTGAGGGAAAACTGACACATGAATATTCTGTTGGTAGAGCTGAGATGAAATTTCAACTCTATTGTGCTTTGGATTCAGGATTCAAGGGTGACCTTTCCAGGCAGATAATAAATAACTGACTTATGTATTGCTTAAATCATTTCAAAATATTATCTCATTTGATTCTTATAGCAATAACTGACTTGCATATTGCTTAAATAATTTCAAAATATTATCTCATTTGATTCTTGCAGCAGTGCTATGAGAGTGTTGATTTCTAGGCCAACAATAATATTAATATTATTGACATTTTACAGGCAAGAAAGTTGAGGCTCATAGGGGTTAGATGACTTGTACAAATCCTCCCAGCTAGTAAGAATCAGAGATTTTGAATTCAAGTCTCTCCTGTTCTCTGAGGTTTCTTCCAGTTCCAGGAGTTTGCTCCTTCTCCAGTAACATTTTCTTTATAACTCCTTCTTACTTCTTCCCTTGTCAGGCTCTGAGTTTAAATCCCATCTCTGCCACTTACTACAAGCATGACCTTGGGCAAGTCACTTCACTTCTGGGAGGCCTTAGTTTCCTCATCTGTAAAGTGATGAGCATTGGATTGTATGCCCACCAAATTCCTTTCCAATTCGAAATCTATGACACTATAGCATGGAAAACGTGTAGGAAAGTATTGTAGGCATAAGCCTGTGTAAGTGTAAAGAGAATATTGGCTTGGGAGTCTGATCCCTGGGTTTGAGTTATGGTCTGACTTGACTAATTGAGCTGAGATTGTCACTGCTTTCTTGAATTCCTTTGAATCTAGCTATCTATGGTTGCATGCTTCCCTCCTCTCCCCACCACCTTAAACTGTAAGCTTCCTGGAGCGGGGGTGGGGAGGGGTCCTTTCATTTTGTCTTCTATCCTACGCATAGAGAGGGCGATCAATTGCCTATGTAACCCTTTGTGGCACACCATGGGTGCTTAAGCAATGCGGATTCTATTGCTTTTGAACCCCAGCGCCTGGCACACAGTGGGCGCTTAAGCAGCATTTCCTGCACTGTCCTGACACTCTCCAGGCTCTCCCACAAGCCCGCTGCGGTGACTTGGGGCAGTCCTGTGCAGCTGTCTGCAGCCCCAGTCCCTGTCTCTCACCTGACAGAGGGCGTGGCGTGGGCTGCCCGAGCCTCCCGGAGGGCTGACGCCCCAGCGTCTCAAATGCCCGACCGTGGTCGGCTAGGAGCCTCGGTCCGCCTCGGAGCGTAGCGCGCTGCAGCCCCCGCCTTCCGCCCCATCAGCTGACCTTGCCGTGCGGAAGGAGTTGGGGCCAGTGTGGCCCGGTAGCTGAGCCAAGCCGAGTCGAGAGGAGCCGAGCCCTAGCTCGCTCTGCCCTCCGCGCTCCTGCCCAGTACGCCCTGCGCTTGCCCTGGCCTATCCCGTTCCCATCCAGCCCAGTCCAGCCCAATCCAGGTCCTCCCCTGGCTCCGCGCCCACTATGGCAGGGCTCGTGGTCAGTGGAACCCAAGTAAGTCCTAAGCCTAAGAAACGGAGGGAGGGCGCTCTGCTGCCCCCTACCCCTACCTCCCGTGGGAAAAGGGCCAGGGGGAGGAGGGCCGTACCACCCGTGTTCCCGGGGTGGGGATGAGAGGGACGGGGAGCAAACCCCTTCCTCAGGCTCACCTTACTCAGCCAGCTCTTGCCCACTGGCCTGACGTGCCCACACTGCTTCCCCTGCTCCCTCCCAGCCTGGTCCTGTTAAATTGTCCAATCTGGCCTGGCTTTAGGCAGTTTAAGAAGAAAAAAAAAACCCAAACGTAAACCAAACCTCAGCCTAGAAGTACCCTCAGGTGTGGGTAGAGCTGGGAGCAGGTGCAAGGCCTCCCCTGACTTTGAGGACTTAGAACGACCGGGGCGGCTAAACACATTTTCCTTGACCTCTAAGGACACTTGACTCTCCCATGACCAAGTCTACTACCAGGGCCAATGAGTAACTGCTGTGTGGAAGGAGACATTCTGTTCTAATATTCGCACACAAAAATAATAGATAATCCTCCGTCTCCCTCCTCTGGGCTGGAGCGGGGTGGGATGGGGAAATGCCTTTTAATCAGTTTCTTTGCCAGGACACCTACTTTCTTGAGCAGGTTTCCATGGAGAGTGAATTAGCACTGTTTTCATAGCCTAGGTGGGTGAGATGCTCACATGCTTTCCTTCTCATGGGGAATCTTCCTGGAGGTGCCTAGGCATTGCTGGAGGGACAGGCTCTTAACCACAGGGGAAGTGTGTGTTGGGTGCTGTTTAGCTGCTGGCATAACCAAATATCATTAGCCCTATTTTAGTCTTTTAAGGCCAGAGCCATTCTCCTAGCTCTGTCACCATCTCTATCTTTACACATAAACTAGGGTATCCATTCGATGCTGGGTTTTCCTAGATTGCTTAAGGCCAGGCCAGATCAGACAATTTCAGGTGACTGGGTAGGGCAGGATCTTTCTCTTTTCTGGATAAATTATAGCCCAGTTTGGTATAATCAGTATGCATGGATATTTATTGAGGATCAGCTGGGGGGCTGACCTCCCCTTTTTTGCTGTATACCTTTGAGAGTTCTGGCCTCCATGACACCCCCACACCCCTTCCCTCCAGTCACAAGTGGGTAGTAGCAAAGTGAGTATTCTTTGGTTTCGGTTTGGGGAACCACCCCAGAAAGGAGGGTGGCAATATTAGCCTAGGAGATCAGGGCTGGTGACAAAGGGGTTGGCTAAAATAACCCCTGCTCCTTCTAACATGGTAGGATTTTGCAGAGTTCAGTTATAACTGAGGAAGTTGTGTAATGAAATACAGAATATTCCCTTTTCTGGGAGCTGGAGGTGGTTCTCAAATCCAGCAGTAGGATACTGGGATCTTTTCATTGGCCAGTCAGGTAGGTATAGCCATCTCTCTGTTATGTGTGACTTTTCCTATTTTTCGTAAGAATGACTTGTAATGATGAAAAATGTGCTTTGAGGGAAAACATGGTGTAGTGAGATCACTGCATTTGTAGTCAAAAGTCCTGATTTCAAGTCCTTCTACTGACAGGGTAGTAGTGTAGAAAATGGAGGATCTGGGTTCAAATTCTGACTTGGTGATTTGCTACTCTTGTGGCACAATCTTCTTAGATCTCTTTTTCCATCAGGTAGGTGGCCTCTGAGATCCCTTATAGCTGGTGATCTAGGATCCTATGATTAGGTACGTGAGCTTGGCCAAGTCATATCAATTGTCTGACCCTCATCTTTACTTCCATCTTTGCCCTAAAAAACGAACTTGCTTTGATTGTCTCACCAGATTGTCAGGATGTTCAAACAGATACTACATATGCATGTGAAAGTGCTTTTTAAACATTAAAGCAGAAGTATTATTATGCGATGGATGAAAGACTTTCTTGTGTGTCTTCCTTCTATATTGTTTGTTCCTTTGGGTGGTTCTTTTTGTTTTTTGTTTTTGGTGGGGAAGTGAATGGAAATGCATGTGAGGCCTGAAGATGGTCACTTAGTGATTTGACAGTTGGGTGCCTTCAATTTTCCAAAGATTGGAGAGGAGTTAGACACCCTGTGCTTAGGAAGAAGTTGAACCAATGATCCTGTTCCATCCATCCCCCTGGAAAGTAGTATGTCTTCAGGAATGTTGGGCCCTGTGGCTACTTTCTTACGGCCACTGTGGTACACCTTTACTATTCCTCATCACAACCATTCCATTATTACTCTGCCTTTATGGGACACCTATCTTCTGCCCTGATTTTAGCCAGTGGTACACATTTTGAGCAAGTGAAACTTTGTGAATGAGTTCCCATTCCTAGCCAACTCATGGTTCCCAGAAATCCTTTGCCAGAAGCAATGAAATTAATCAAGCAGCCCCCAGACAGAATGAACCCTAACTTGATGTCTCAGAGCAATTTTTGCTGCTACCCAAGAGAACAAAGGTAGAAAACTCAGGGTCAGAAGATCTGGGTTCAAATGTGGAACCTGCCATCCACTGGGGGCATGCTATTTTTCTTTCTGACACATTTCCTAATCTAGAAAGGGGAAGAGAGAGAATGCTATTCATGAAGGGTTGTTGAACACAGTAATTTATAAATTGTAAAGTGATATATAAATATCAGCTATTATTATTATTGTTATTACAAATGATAATATTGCCATACCTGACCTAAATTGTTATTTTACAATAATTTTGTTACTATTCCACTGTAATATCATAGGATCATAGATTCTGAGCTGGAAAGGACCTTAGTGATTATGGAGCCCAACAATCTTATTTTTACAGATGAAGAAACTGAGGCTGAGTGTTGTCATTCTGCTAGTAAGTGTCTGGTGTTGGATTTGAATCCAGGTCCTCCTGATGCTGTGCCTCCAAGGCTTTCCTCCTACCTGCCATCTACATATGGTGGAATACCATATGTAACATTGTCCCTGTGGAATTATTTCACTCAACATTATGTTTTCACAAAGCAGTTTCATGGCATGGTTAGGTGTTATAAGTACAGGTAGATAAATTTCAAAGGCACAGCTCTCTTCAGTTCATCTTAGCTTAGCTTAATGGTGGCATCTGAAATCCAGATTCAAGTTCTGGCAAGTGATGGTGAGCAAATCATATCATTTCTCTGATCTTGAGACTGACACACTGTAAAAGGGAGATAATAAATAATACTCATCCTATTTATTTCTCAGGACTGTTTCAAGGGACCCTTTCAAGTTCCTAGCTTTACCCTTGTTTCCATTTGCTGTACTCCTCTCTTAGACTGAATTCTTTACTCTTTTCAGTCCTCCAGATCTCCGAATTTGAGTTCTTTCAGGCCTAGTGCTTGAGTTTAGACTGGCCTGTACCAAATGACTGACATTCTAAGTGGAAATGTCCCCCTGATATCTCTTTCCCAGAAGCCTTCTTGATTTAGTCTTCCTTTTTCATGATTATTTCCTGGCTGCCTGGACAAATTGCTTCTTAGGAGTTAACTGTCTGTTTTCAAGTCTTCCTTGGCCAACATGCCTTTGGTTGTTCCATCAACCTTTTTCTGGCCACCTCCAAATCAAGTCATCTCCCTTTCTCTTTCTTCTCCTTTTGGTTGAATGTCTCTGTTACTATTCATTCCTTTACCTTCCTAGGTCGTTCAGCCATTCCATTCTCTCAACTTTGTAAGCCTCTGCTGGATCATGGAGTTTATGGTGTTGACATTTCTTTAATCCACTTTTATAGTAGATAACTTCCACCCTGTTCCTGGACTAGAATAAGTAAGGAGCTGCCATCCACAAAGCAGATTGGAGAAGTTAGGGACGGAGTTTGCCATCCCTTGTATCCTTACAGGATTCTTTACTAGAACTGCAGATGCTTCATGAAGTGTTTGGAAAGTAGTGACCTCTGCGCTCCCAATGCCCATTTCACAGACCCTTAAAGTTAGGTAAATATTTTACTTTCTCCATTTTGGGGGAAGGTATAAAAAAGGAGTATTATTTGAGAGAAAAATCACATGACTACCCAATATCAATAGTTAAGGAGGATTATTAATTAGGGGGATAGCTAGGGCTCAATGGATAGAGAGCGAGGCCTGGAGATGGGAGGTGCTGGGTTCATATTTGGCCTCAGATACTTCCTAGCTGTATGACCTTGGGCAAGTTACTTACCTCCCATTACCTAGTTCTGACTGCTTTTCTGACTTGGAACCAATATTTAGTATTGATTCCAAGTTGAAGGTAAGGTGTTTTTTTGTTTTTGTTTTTGTTTTTTTTTAAGAAGAAGGATTATTAGATGTGGCATACCAAGTTTCTGAGCCTGCTTTGACCTTAGTCTTCCCCTTCTTTAGAATGGGAATTAACTGCCAATTTAGTGTAGTAGGACAGTGTTAGATTTTGAGTCAGAGAGCCTAATTTTCAATCTTGGCTTACCTCTTAACTATCTGGTGGTCTTTGGGAAATCATTTCACCTTTGTGAACTTCACACAGTATTATTGTAAGTAAAATGAGAGGGCCAAACTGTTTTCTAAATCTCCTTATGCCTTAGGTATTATGATTGTTAAGCAATTCCAAAAACTAGCTAATAAAATGTACCTGTAAAATGCATGGTAGTTATGTAAGCATGGCTTAACTGTGCCATTATGGCTGTTTTCACTGGATATTTTGTTTCTAAGGATTTGCTCCTTGTTCTTTTTCTTAATGAGAATTCTGGATAAAGAAAGGGTGTCACATGTGTGTGTGTGTGTGTGTGTGTGTGTGTGTGTGTGTATGTGTGTGTGTGTATGTGTGTGTGTGTGTGTGTATGTGTATACCTATCTTCACCCTTCCTGCTTTTTCCTTTATGATAATATTTCCCAGATCTTGACAGGGCACAGGAGATTTAGATTCTAGTCCTGGTTTTGTTACTAGTTATTTGTATGATCTTGAGCAAGTCACTTACCTTTCTGGGCCTCTGTTTCTTCATCATTAAAATAAGGGGAATTGACTTGAAGACCTCTAGGTTCCTTTCAGGCTCCAAAACAGGATGACTGGAAACATTCCATCCATTTTCCCCCTCTGTGAAACTTGCTTTTCTACCGTCCAACAAAGTTGAAAGGTTAGGGCTAGGCAGGTTAATGGGATCCTGTGTGAGGAAGAAGAAATTGCTAGTGGACCGCTTATCCCAGGAGACTTTGGCTACGATGGAATTGCAGAGCCTTGATGCTAATGCCGAAGTCATCTCTCCTTCTGGTATGAAGATCCTCTCCATCTGTCTGTTAGCATGACTGATGGAAGAGGTTGTGATGAAGAATGGACTTATGTAGAAGAAGGGAAAGCTTGCTAGATTGAACTTGGAACTCCTTATTTTCCAGAAACTGGATTTCTAAGCCAAAATGATTTCACTGGAGTCAGCTATTTTTCAGCCTTCTCTCTCTTCCTCTTCCTTCCTTCCTTCTTTTTTTTTTTTTGCCTCAGATTACCAGAGCCTGAATGAAAGGGGGTGGGTTACTATATTATTTGCTTGTAATCACTGCAAGACAGGAAGAAGCCCAAGAGTGATTTGTAAAGGTGGGGCTGGTGTCAGTGGAGAAGGGCTGAGATACCAATAAGATGCTTTCTACAAGAGAAATGCTTTTGAGGACATGAGAGGCTATTTGTACTTTTTCTGGAATCTTAAATCCCCAGATCATCAAGAGCCAGTGTATAGCTAGGTGATGCCTTATCGGCGCAAAGCATTTGGAGTATGGGCAATTCTGTGAAAAGATGAGTTTCCTCTTTGCTGTTGTTCAGTTGTGTCCAATTCCTTATGACCCCATGTAGGGTTTTCTTGGCAAAACTACTGGAGTGATTTGTCTTTTCCTTCTCCAGCTCATTTGATACGTGAGGAAACTGAGGCCAGTAGGGTTAAATGACTTGTTCAGGATTACCCAGCTATATTAAGTGTCTGAAGCTGTGTTTGAACTCAGGAAAATGAGTCTTCCTGCCTGCAGGTCTGGCACTCTTTCCACAGTGCCACTTAGCTGCCCTTGTGCTTTCCCTCAGTAAGATGCTCATTTGCAGGGCTAGCTTTATCCATAGGGTGGTGTGATTTGATTGGGTCCTAGATTTAGAAGGAATCATAGAGATCATCTAGTTTAATCTCTTTATTTTACAAATGAGGAAAGTGTCCTTTGTCAGAGGGTAAGGTGCTTTATGTCCTAAGTATAAAGATAGGATTTGAACTCTGGCCCTTTGACTTCAAATCCAGTGTGTTTCTCACAGTGAGTACACCAATGTTTCTTCTCCCTCAAATACCACCTCGAACTGATGCTGAACATTTCTGACAGAAGAGGGATGCTTTTAATTACGCAATTAGAAACAAAACTGGGAGTGTTAATAATCTTGGAGGTGAAATAACATACAAATTGAGGCTACAATGATTGATATTAGAATCTGTCCTGAAAGGAGGTTTTTTGGTGAAGAGGGGGAGAGAAAGAGGGCACAAGGTATAAAAAAATGCTGGGAGTGCTGAAGATAAACACAACTTTGCTTTTTTCCTGTACTTTGCCCAAGGTTGACTGATACTGTTTGTGTCAGATGGTAAGGTGGAAAGATCACTGGTCCCAGAGCCTGGAGACGCAGGTTCAAGTTCTGGGCTCCCCATTCGCTCATTTTGTGACTTTGGGAAAGTGATTGCCCTTCTATTTGCTCACTGGTAAGCTCATCTGTAACCATTCCATGAACCTGCTTCAAGACAACATGGGGGAAAGAGTTCCACAGAGATAATGTAAGATGAGGGGCTTGGATTGGGTGTGCTTCAGCAGGGGTGAGTTCCATCTGTCTTCTAAGTGCCCTATTTGACCCTTTCCAGGTCTCTCTCTACTTACTTCAAAATGCTTTGCCTTTGTAAGTAGGAGGTAGCAATCAGGTACTTCAAGTGTGCTATTACTGAGGGCAACGCCTCCTTTGGAGGAAAATCCACGTGAGTTTAGCTAGGCTACATTTGTTTACTATGGGACCCTCACCGTTTTCTTGTTTTTATTTTTGATACATTGAAAAAGACTCTGATTTATTAGCCAATAAATAATTTTATTATTACATATTATATTGTGTATGATATATCATTATTATTATTAAAAAATCTTTTCTTTTGTCTTTGAATCAATATTGTAGATTGGTTCCAAAGCAGAGGAGTAGTAAGGGCTAGGCAATGGGGGCTAAGTGACTTGCCCAGGGTTATTCTTCACTTGCCCAGCTAGGAAGTATCTGAGGCCAGATTTGGAGCAGAACCTCCCAACTCTAGACCTGATTCTTGATCCACTGAGCCATCCAGCTTCCCTTAATATATATTACTGATAATTATTATACAAATTATACAAATCAGTAATTTGATGAGCTTCCATTGTATACGAAACCCCGTCCTTACTCTTTGGAGAAGTAAAAGGATCATTTCCTCATAGCTATAGAACCAGAATGGACCTTAGAGGTCAGTGAGTCCAATCTCTTTGTTTTAGAGATGAGGAGATTGAAGCAGAGGTTAAATGACTTGCTCAGAGTCATACAGGTAATAAATGTCTAAGGTAGGATTTGAACTCTTCCTGACTCCAAACTCAGTGATTTCATCACTATATTATATTAATTATATCATATCATATTATATATTTCCCTTCCCTTAATATTCCCACCATTTATATAGGTTTTAACATTTTCAAAATGCGTCCTCTGCATTATTTCATTTAAACCTCACAACAATCCTGTTAGGTAGGTGGTATTATCATCATTTGTGACAAGGAAATCACTTTAAAAGACTGATATATATCAATTTAAGGTCGCCAAGGAATTCAGCTATGTAATTCCTAAATGAAAACTCAAGTCAGCAGTCAATCTTTTATGGAGTTTAATTACAATAGGAGGAAGAAAGGAATTAGAGATAGAGAGAGAGAAAAGGAAGAGAAGGGAATAGGGCTTAAATACCCCTTCTGTTTAGGCTGGGCCAAAAGGCCCAAGCCCTTAGATAGCTGGGGCAAAGAAAAGAGATCAGTCCCTATTACTCACATGACCAAAATGGAGAAACAGTCTCAGAGGCCCCACCTTCAGCTTCCTTCAGAGCAAGCTTCTCAGAGCACACTCCAACCACTCAGACAAACTCCTAAACCACCACCCTGAGTCTTCAGACCCCTCTATCTTTAAGGAAACCATTCAAGTTCCCTCCCCTCAGTTCTCACATCTACCAATCACTGTCCATCAATTTCCCTGTGCCAATGGAGGCTCTAGCTTAACCCAGGACCGCCCAGAGGTCTCTGGCTTTGCACATGTCTGTTGTAGGTCATATTTTCAAATAATTAAATCGTTGATCCTTTGCTACAGCCCTTCCTAAATCCTGTTAACCTGAGTAGGGTAGAGATTGGAATAATTAAATTTTAATCTATGCTGCAGCCCTTCCTCAATCCTGTTAGGACTGAGTAGGGTGGAGATTGATTCCAAGTATCTCCATTGTATCAATTCTAAAATCAATCATGACTCACAGAAATTCCTGTTCTATGCTTAAGCATAGGTCAAAGTCCTTTCCATTGTTCAGCAAAAGGTTTCTGTCCTAAAGTAATCTTAAGAAGGGAGGAGGAGGAACTTCCCATGCCAATGGGGTTCACATTCCAATAGACTATCAGTAAGAAATTTTCCAAGTATAAAATTTCCCAATGGTGAAATTTCCAACATTTATAAGTCTAAGGAATTTTAAGGTTTACAATCCCCCCTGATGATCATTGGGAGACTAGTCTCCCCATTGATCATTTAACATAATCATTTTGTAGTTCTAAATTCACTTCTAACTAAAGACATACACAATATTCAATTTTCTAAGAGAAATTAGAATAGTGAGAGAGGAAATAGAAAAGAAAAGAAAGCAAAACCAATGTTTTCCCAATGGTGAAATTTCCAACATTTATAAGTCTAAGGAATTTTAAGGTTTACACATTTTATAGATGAGGAAACAGGTTCATAGAGGCCATTGTTTTCCTTGAAGTCTCACAGGGAGTAAAAGGTGTCATTGGAAGAATGAATGAACAATTCATGCTTCAAGCATACAAAATCTGCCAACAGATGGTGAATGAAGGGCAAGCTTGGATGGTAAGAATGTGAATGATGAGGAGCCCAGAATGATCATGGGAGAACAAGGTAGGGAAGCAGAGAAGGCTTGTTAGAGGTAGAGGAAGCAGAGGTGGCCATAGATTCACCATTTCCCTTTCACAGGCTGGAGCTGTGCTTTCACCAGGGTGGGGAACTACCCAGTATGGAAGCTGTAGTCTATCAAGCACTGGTCAGGAAATCAGGAAAACATGAGTTCAAATTCCATCTCAGATACTCATTAGCTCATGATATGGGCATGCAAGTCACTTAAAGTCACTGTGCCTCAGTTTCCTTAATCAATATAATGAGAGTATTAGATTCAATAAGATTCAATGACCTCTAAGATAATTTCCAACTATAAATTATGATCCTATAAATCCTCTAAATTTGTAATAGATTATATAGGATATGTAATTATTACATAATGCACAATAATTATATAATTATGTATAATATAACAATTATATAACACAGTATGCCATGTTATATGATTTTAATATAATATACATTATAGTATAATAAATAAATTTAAAACAAATCCTATAAATTATGTAATTTAGTTTTAGAGAGTTGGCTGGGAGAGGTTAAGTAGCTTGCCCATGCTTATATACCTCATTGAGTTAGAGGCAAGGTTTGAGACCAGGCCTTCATGACGCCAGGGTCAGCTCATTATCCATTTCATGGCACTGTCCATTTCATAGTACTTTTCTTGGGGGGAGCCCAGATGGGAAGGAAGGGATGGGGAAAAGTCATAAGGGGAAGGGCTACATCCATTTGTTCCAGGCTTCTGCCCATTCTACGTCACTAACTGCAATATTTTTTATGAGTCATTGTGTGTAACAAATAGGGTGCATGGCAAGGGAGGCTGGAGAAAAGACTCAAGTATGAGGTATGGCTGCTGGTACTTATTATCAACATGCCAAGACTTTGGGGTTCCTTTTGGACACGTGAATCCAGCCAATTTCAGACTAATTCACTTTGTGCTATAGATTATCCCCCATTACACTAACTATATCAGGAGAGTGCTTCTTTCTGTTGATTCACCGAAAGCCTTGAGATGATGTGATCAAGAGAAAGTTGCAAATGTGGTGGTTTTGTGTGTGCTGTTGTGTGCGTTTCAAGTTGCGGAAGCAATCAATGGATCAATGAGCCAGGGCTGTGAACAGCTGGGCAATTTCCGTCGGCCACATTGTTTCTGTTCTATTTAATTTCCAGGTGTCCTACATTGGTCAGGACTGCAGAGAAATTCCAGAGCACCTCGGCAGAGACTTCGGACACCTCGCAAAGAGGCTTGATCTGAGCTTCAACTTGCTGAGGTATGTAACCTTCACGTGACAAATCATGGCCAGGTGAGCCCAGTCTTCCAAGTGCATAATGACACACAGCTCAGAGTCAAGCATTGCAGACCCTGTACATGTTTTCCTTTCATCCTTAATAGGGTATCCCAAGATATGTGAAATCGAAGCCCCCAAGGTTTGACTGTTTTAAATTATCCCTCTGATTGCTTTTTGTACAAGGGGAAGAAGTAGCAAGTATTTGTCTCCCTCCAATTCCCACAAGAGAGGGCATCGTCATTTTCCCGTTATTTTCCTGTCTTGTTGAGATGTGCGTGTATCCAAAAGATCATTCCTGGAGAAAGAGTGGAATCTGGCCAGGAGGGCCTTTTGGGGGGCTCTGGGTATGTTTTTTAACCCCTCCTTCTCTATTACATTTTCCAAGGCACAAGCAGGTGTGTGCTTTTGGGCACGCGTGTTTCCTTTCCTTTGCTTGTTATAAATTGTGACCTTAAATATTTGTGATATTGATTTCTCCCAGATGGTGTTTAACCAGAATTCATACATTGTTGGCATCAGGTGGAGTTTGAGGGGGGAAAAGGGGGAGGAAAACCCTTCTCAAACAGCCAGTGTGCTTAACTTTTACCAGGTTTAGAGGTTTAGGTATTATTTGGGTTTATTTCTTCCTTCCATGATGTGTTACAATGTGTGTGTGTGTGTGTGTGTGTGTTTTTTTGGTGGGGTTTGAAGTGGAATTGGACATCAGGAAAGTGGGATAAAATGCCATCTGAAAAAATAAGGACTTGGTCTCCTAGGGTCAGGGCTGCATCCTGTTTTTCTAATAGGTTAAAAGTTAAGTTATGAGCTGGATGTCTCCTGAGAATTCAGGCAATTCTAGGGTCAGAGGTGATGGGCTTGAAGTTTATTTCAGGACTTTGGGAAGAGGATCTTTCCTACCTACTTTACATCACCAGAATCTTTCTCGTTTCCATCATCAAATTGGGATTCCTGGAAAACTGTGTTGTGAAGATGTGGTCACAGCTAAGAGACCAGAAATACTCACATCTAAATGGATATAGAAGACATTTTCATGCTTTTTCATGGGAACATTCAGTTATAGGAGGAAAAATATAAGAGAAAGTTCTGGTTTTCTCTCCGGTTAGAACTAGGACTCTTAAATAGTCCCCAAGGTTGATGGTACATTGTCTAAGATAGCTGTCCATATCAAAGTTTTAGTCCTAGGCTATCTCAGAATGGCCTTGTTATCACAGAACTGCCTAATGCTGAAAGGCCCAATTAAAAGGAGGTTATCAAATATAACCATATGACAGAGGTTGCCCAGTAGGGACCGTGGCCCACCTGGCTACATTCTCAAAGGTAATTAAGCTAGGAGAAATCCACAGAGATATGCTAATATTAGGATGAACTCCCAATAATTCAGTCATGACTTTTTGGGTTTCTAAGGTCTCATTTGGTTTTGAGTCATTTCCAAAGGCAACTCAAATGATTACAAATCCACAATGAATACAAGTCTTCATGGTACCAAACAGTCTATTACTACATTAAGGTCTACTCTTCCTTATTGTTAATGATCCTACTACAAGTTATCTCTGCCTACTGTTGTGAGGAGTTACTACCCCTTCTAGATAATAACTTGCATCTTTCCTATGCATTTACCCATAATTCATGCTATGTAACTATTTCTTAATATCCTCTAATTACCAAATATCCTACTACACTACCTATAATAGCAGTATCATGGAGCTCAGGCAAAAAATGCCTTAAGGGTGACTCATAGATTCAGGGCTGTCTCTGGCCAGGGTGCTGATTGTGTCTCCTTTTTAGGTATGCCTCCTCTTTTTTAACCTACGGAAGATGGCTTTGAATCCTTCTGGATGTGTCTTAACTAAGCAGGGAGAAGGCACACATGTCCTTAACTAACTTGAACATTTGGTCTTTTGGAAGAGTCTCTTCTAATCAGTCAAGTAATATTGATCCCACATGCATGAGGACAGGTTGATTACACTTCTGCCATGGAAATTCAAGGGATCTTAATGATTTGACAGATAAAACATGAAGGACTTAGTGAATTTTACAAGTCATTGTTATTCCTAGCCTACACATGAACATTGACTATTCCATTGGCCAATTATGGTGAATGACCCTCAATATCTGTCATTTAAAGCTTTGAGGATCTTTGTACTGGGATGAATGTGGGATCTAATTGGATATAGTGTCCAGGTTCCTGCAAGAAGACCTTTTTTCTTAGATAGCCTCTGTTATCTCTTTTCTTCTTGTTCTTCTCTTAAAACTTGCTGGATGGATCAGATTCTACTTTGCAGGTGTTATTCTCAGTTCACCAGAGCTGACATTTCTTGTGTATGAAGGCATAAATGTAGGGAGAATTCTTAGGCCACTTGAAAGAGTGAGCTCCAAAGGACAGAGCATGTTATATAGTATTCTTGGAAAATTTCACCATTGGCACAAACTGGTTCTAGTCCTGCTGTGAGTGTGTAGTGTAACAATATAGATCCTGTTTAATTTCTGATTTTCATGCTCTGAATATTTGGTTGTAAGTGGTTGGCAGTGTTATCTATTTTGAAATCTTCTCTAGGATTCAGTACTAAATGATGGAACCCTACCTAAAACAATTTAGGAAATCTACTTAGGAAATTGATGTCTTTCCCTTGTGGTCTAAGATTAGAGATGATGGAAATAAATCTTACTCCAGGACACTGGGAAGAGGGACTCTCTTCTTGAGTTTTCCTCATTCCCAGTCCCAATTCTTTATTTACTGGATCTCATTTTTTTTAAACCTTTACCTTCTGTCTTGGAGTCAATATTGACTCCAAGGCAGAAGAATGGTAAGGGCTAGGCAATGGGGGTCAAGTGACTTGTCCAGGATCACACAGCTGAGAAGTGTCTGAGGCCAGATTTGAACCTAGGACCTCCCGTCTCTAGGCCTGGCTCTCAATCCACTGAGCTACCCAGCTGCCACCTGGATCTCAATTTTTTGTAGTTTATAGGCACTCAACAAGTCTGGCTTGATATGGAATTGTGATCCCTGAACTTTAGTCAAATTATTTGCAAAATATGAGAAAGGAGCAGTCGTTATGGAAGATATTCATCTTCAGGACTTGGATTTTGACATATGGGTACAACTTAATCATTTTTGGGAACAACAAAAAAGAATAGCATTGATGGCAATCAGGAAAGTTGAATGAACTCTTTAAAAATAGTCCCATGAAGGGGGCAGCTGGGTAGCTCAGTGGATTGAGAGCTAGCCCTAGAGACGGGAGGTCCTAGGTTCAAATCTGGCCTCAGACACTTCTCAGTTGTGTGACCCTGGGCAAGTCACTTGACCCCCATTGCCTAGCCCTTACCACTCTTCTGCCTTGGAGCCATTACACAGTATTGACTCCAAGACGGAAGGTAAGGGTTTAAAAAAAAATAGTCCCACGAATATACTATCATAAGGATTGTAGGATTGTATATATAGAGTTAGAAGGAACTTTTCCAGGCACCTAACCTAATCCTTTTATTTTACCGATAAGGAAACTAAAAATTAGGGAGTTACATGATTTGCCCAATGTCATCCAGATAAGAGGAAGAGTTCTTTATTTAATGAGTAAATTTATCTCTATAGAAGGAATGTGCCATGCAGGAAATCTGTCATGATGATATTCAGGCAATTTTTCAGTTCTCCAGATAAAGATCTTGTATAAGTCCTGGTGTTATTCAAGAATACCTTCCATCTTTCCTTAAGCAAAGTGATGATAACTGAAACCAATCTTGACACCTCCTGAACTTCCCTACCTCAGAGGAGTCTACAGTAGCCTGAGTTCCATTAAATACTGGAATTATTACTGGAACCATGGATGCTTGGTTACCACCTCATTTATAGACATATTTGGGACCTCCAAAGTCATTGCCTCTGAGGTCAGGGGGAGTGTTTCACATCTTATCCGCCCTCTTCTTCAAGGGTCACCTTTCATTTAGGTCAACTTTCTCAGATATGGCCTGACATGAAAGCTACATTCCCAATTTTTTGACTGGAGTGTAAGATATAGTTATCCTGAATGAACTAGCACATAGACCTTCCTTTATACCTTTGGGGTTCAGATGGTTTGGGAGCTTCTCACTCTAACCCTTTCCCAGGGCAAGCAATGGAAAAGGATCCATCTAGAGCTCCCTGAAATATGTGTTGAAGTGTAGTGGAAAGGGTGCCTCGCTTTGGTTTGAATACATTCTCAACATTCACAAGCTTGCATGACCTTGGGCAAGGTGGACCGTTTATTACCTCTGAGCCCTAGTTTCATCATCTATAAAAATGGAAATAATTATGCCTATAATATCTATCTCATAAGGTTGTCATGAAGATCAGATGAAATAATGAATATAAGGCACTTTGCAGATTATCCTACTTCTCTATGCACCTCTTCCTATGGTGCAGAAATTTCTCCCTCATTCTTGGTTGCCTTCATATCCCCATATTCCTTTAACAAGAATCCCCCAACAGGGAAGTGAAGCCACATGGACCCAAGAGAAGGTATCTAGGATTCTTATCAATGTAGCTGGGACCTTCCAAGACTTCAGAGCCTCACTGGGATAGGATTTGCCACTCTGGAGAAAACTTTCCCCAGACGCTTCATAAATGCACCATCTCCTCTACCTATTCTCACTGTCTTTCTCTCAGAAACTCAAGTTATACAATTCCATGATAGTGGATAAAATCTTTTAAAAAAACCTCATTTTCTGTTTTAGTAACAACTCTAAGAGAGAAGGGCAGAGGCTAGGCAAATGAAGTTAAGTGACTTGCCCAGGGTCACACAAATAGGAAATGTCTGAGGCTATTGATTGTCTTATCAGCAGCAATAAGGACAGTTCTTCCTTAAGTCTCCCAATACAAGATATACCTCTGTATCAGTGATTATAGTACAATATGGTTCAGCTTTGAGCAACTAGGTGGCACAGTGTGCCAGGACTGGAGTCAGGAAGACTCATATTCCTGAGTTCAAATCTAGCCCCAGACACTATTAGCTGTGTGATCCTAGGCAAATCATTTGCCTGTTTCCTCATCTATAAAATGAGAAGGAAGTGGCTTTGCTAAGGAAATCCCAAATGGGATCATGAAGAATCGGACATGACTGAAAGACAACAACAGCAACAACAAATGGTTCAGCTTTGGGTAACTTGGAGCTCGCCATAGCCTAACTTCACAATCCTTGGTCGGACTGCTAATTGTTATCTTGTCTCAGAATATTATGAGAACTATTGGGGTAAGGAAGAAAAATATAGGCAACATATAGTACGGAGCTGAAACAAAATCAAGAAATATTAACCTTAAGTAGAATTAGTTTCTAGCCCAGATGTATAGGAAGAGTATAAAGTGATATATATTCTTATAGATTTATAGATATCATATTATATCTTATGATGACCTGTAGAAGACTTTATCCATTAGATGTTTCCTGTTTTGAGGATAGCCACAAAATTTTCCTATTCCTGGGGCACTAGTCAGACTTTTGACCCCACAACTCCAAGTACCCTATGTTCTATGTTCTCTGACTTTTGGTGCTTTTAGGCACGTGTGAGGTGGGCTATAAGAAGCCTTGCGATGACTGCTTAGAGCACAGGATATGAGCATGAGAAGGACAGAGCTGGAAGTGAATGTGTCATCTGGCAATACATCATGGGGAATCAGGTTTTTTGTTTGGAACAGAGCAGCCCTTGTAACATTCTAGGACCTTTTTTTGTGTGTGGAAGAAATTGTGGGCAGGGGAAGGCAGGGTGGCAAGGGAGAGGAAGAGTCGGGATCAGACCTTGTCTGTTGTCTTTGATTTTAACAAGGCTGGGAGGCAGGAAAAGCCCGAGTAATAAACATGAACTCCAAATCCATGGGTAGGATTCTCCTCTAGATTAACTGCAGAAGTAATTTCCAGCTGGGAGCCCTGTTGAATATCAGTGTACAGTCATTTAATTTGGTCACCTCCATGAGTTGAAACTGATGACAATTCCAGGACTCACTACTTTCTTTGACTTTAACTCATTCAGTCCATTGGGAAATTAGTGTGATTCAACTGTAGGTATGGGACTATGGAAGAAAATAGGAGAGGCTTTGGTAGGAATTACCGATTCTCACCTAATGGCCTCTCTTTCTCCAACTCAACATTCCTTCCATGTTGGTATATTTAGGCTGGCAGTTCTGACTGGCTAGTAGCAGAGTTGAACTTCCCAGATGTTCTGATTTGATGGAAATTGGCAGAGTAAAATAAGTCTGTTGAAAGGGAAGGATTATGAATTTGGGAACATCCTTTGGGGCTTAGTCATGTTGGTAATCCTACTAACCCCCCTCTTCCCCCTTGAAAATAACAAGTATGAATTTCTCTAGGGACATCATTTCCCAGACCAATTCCCACAGAATCCTGACTTTCCACATAAGGTGAATAAGGTTTTGGTTAAAAAAAAAAAATCAGAGTAACCAGTTTCCTTAAGGTTGGTTCTCCCTTTTTTTTTTTTGCATTTTATTTATTTATATACTCATTTATTACTTATCCCTTCCATATCCCCTCTCCCTAACAGAATAATTAAAAATTCTCATAACACATGCATAGTCCAGCAAAACCAGATCTCAAATGGGTCTTGTCAAAAAACCTATGTCCTATTCTGCATTTAAAGTCTATCACCTCTTTGGCCAAAGAGAGGGAGTACCCACTTCATCTTTAGTCTTTTGGTACTGTGGTTCTTTATTACATTAATCAGAATTCTGGAATCTTTTAAAGTTTGTTTTGCTTTAAAATGTTGTCATGGTATACATTTTTCTCCTATCTCTTCTTCTTTCTGCATTTATTCAAAAAAGGCCTTCCCAGTTTCTTCAGAAACTGTTCATTTCATTGTACCTTATGGCACAATTATCTTCTATTGCATTCATACATTGTAATTTGTTTAATCATTCCCCAATAAGAGAACATCATCTTAGTTTTCTTAGTTTCCCCCCTTTTTTAAGACAGCATGGAAAGAAATGCCATAAATATTTTTGAACACATAAAGCTTTTCCCTCATTCTTGATCTCTTTGGGCAGTAGACCTAGTAGTAGTTGTATTTCCCTGTCAAAGGGTTTAGACAATGTAATAACTTTTTAAGCTTAGTTCTAAATTGTTTTCCATAATGGTTGGACTAATTCACAGCTCCACCAACAGTTCAGTGATATGCCTGTTTTTCTACATCTCTACCCCACCCCACACCATTTGTCATTTTCCTCTTTAATTATCTTTGCCAGTCTGATTGATGTGAGGTGGAGTGTCAGAAGTGCTTTAATTTGCATTTCCCTAATTATTTTGGATTTGGAGCATTTTTCCCTCCAAACTGTTATTAATAGCTTGGATTTCTTCCCTGGAAAGCTTTGTGTGCATATCCTTTGACCATTTATCTATTGGGGAATGGATCTTAGTCTTATACTTTGAATCAATTCCTTATAGATCTTATCCAGGCATCCAAAAGTCTCAGTGTAGTTGAGCTTTAATAGCTTAGCATTGCACTAAAGCTTTTTGAAATGCCCCCATGAGACTGTCATCAGAGAAACTTGATAGAAAGATTTTTCTAGGACTTATTTCCCTTCTTATTCTAAGTATACTAGTTTTGCTTATGCAAAAACTTAAAAAAATTTTATATAAGCAAATTTGCCTATTCATAGTCTCCTTTCCAAAACATTAAATGTGAAACTATGTATGAAAAATATTTATTACATTTTAGAATTTTTCAGTATGAAAATAGATGCAGTTTCTTTATGTTTGTGCCAAAAATTTCCCCAATCTTCCCATCTAACCAAGGAAGTATTCTAACACTTATTCTTTCATCCCATATTAAGCAATTCCAATCTCCTAAATATTCCATGGCCAAATTAATTTGGCAAACATGACTCTAGGGAGTGAGTCATTATCAGCAAGAATCCTCAAGTGAGAGAGAAATCTTACCCCTTGGACTCGAATACATCACTGATTTGACTGTTGTTGGCTCTCCTAATCTCTTGCAAGGAATTGGTGCCAAAAACCATTTATAAAGTTTTCTATTTACTGCTACCCTTCTAATAAAAAAATGAGAGGCTCACATGGGGTAGGAGAAAGAGCTATGGTCTTAGAATCAGGAGATGGAACACTAAACCCTGGTTCTGACTGTCACAAGTCATCCATTCACTCTACCTTCTCTTTGTACTCATTCCTTCGTCTATAAAATAGCAATCATAAGACTTCACCTATCTCACAGTATTATTTTGAGGAAAGTACTTTGTAACCCAGACAATGTTTCCCTCGCTCCCAGTATTAGTGTAGAGATGTCTTGAGGGGAGAAGCTGCTCCAACTGATAGGGACCTATAATGGTCTACAATAAATAGAGCAGTTTGGGGTCCTGAGACATGAGGTGACTTTTCTGTGATTTCAAGACTTGACCACAGGTCTTCCTTCCTCCACTATGCCACACTGCTTTTCATGGTTATAATTATACAAGAGAAATAGCTCTCCTTGATCTGTTTCTCATCTTTGAACTCTTCTCTGTGAAGAAAATTTGCTAATGGATCAACTGGATGTTGGGGGTCCTATCACCCCAGATTGTGACAGGTGGAAGCTATTCCTAAAAGCCCTCTTCTCTGGTCCCAGGGGCCTTGGATGGTTTTTGTGGCCTGCCTGTTTAGGCATTGTTGAATGCAGCAGGCAGAGCTGAGCTCCCATGGAAAACAGTGATAAATATGCCTGCGTCAATCTGGCAATAAAAGTGAGAGAGTTTAATTGATCGATGGCAACAGGAAGCTTACGTTTAAAAAATTAAATTATTTGCAGTCGCATCTTATTTAGCATCACTCTGATAAATGTGCTGGGTGGAAAACTGTATGGAGAGAAGGCCTCTCAGGCAAGAGCTTGCTTGCTGTACTTCCAAACTCAGACCAGGGTGTGGGAGAGGTTCTGGGTGTATCTTGTCCATTGATTGTAGACATCCTTGTGATGGAGATGTTTTAATTTGACTCTGCCCTCCTGTCTCCAGAGTTGGGTAGTATATGGAGGAAGAACAGAATAATTTCACTGTTTCTTTTCTCATAAAGCTTCCTAATTTGCTCTTCCATTTAATATTCTGTAGATGCTGGAGTCTCATCTTCATTTGGTTAGAGTATGATGATCCTGAGCCTGAGATCATAAGACAAGCTTCTGGATGGGCTACTTAGTTTTTCACAGAGGAGACTTCAGTTTCATGGTCACATACTACACCCAATACAATGCATTGTCTGTGCCACACAATATAGCCTTTCCTCTGACTAGCCAGGAGTATCCCTTTGAATATGAGGTGGCGGCGGTGGGGAGAGAGAGACAGACAGAGAGATAGAGATAGAGAGAGATAGAGATGGAGAGAGAGACAGAGAGAGACAAAGGCAGACAAACAGAGACAGAGAGAAACAGAGACAGAGGGACAGAGACAGAGACAGACAGAGAGGCACATACACACTCAGAGAAAGAGAGAGAGAGAGAGAGTGAGAGAGCGATTCCGCACCATCTGACCCTTTAGTTCTCAAATAGAGCTAGGATCTCATGGGTACAAATATTCTCTTCACCAAAGCAGATCAGAGCCCTGGCATTTAAATTCCCTCCAGTTTAACTCTTGCCTATGTCCTTGAATGGATTTGCCACAGGTGGTCCATCCAGTTCGTTGTGGGGACTCTACTTTCTCTTGACGTGGCAAGAACGCCATTGTTGTATGTGGGTTTGACTATCCTCATCTTTGCCCCATGACCCATACATCTAATTTTATTGCTCAGATGTTTCTTGATACCATCTTTTATAATTTAATTCCTTGTTTATAATGTATTACAGCCAGCTTTTACCCATCATGAGCTTCTCTGTTGCCCTTTGCATGACACTCAGTTTCAATTCTTTGGCAACTCTAGTGTTTCCATTGTTCACAATCATACAGCAACACTGTTAGAACACTGGCAGTATGAAGCTGAACCTTTGAAATAGGGAGAAGCTTGAGGATATTTGAGAATGGTGTAGTTTCTCTGAGGCAATCCAGCCTCCTCTCCTTTTCACCTCTAAGCTCTACTCATTGTTTATCTGTAGTATCAATCTAAGACCATTATTCTTAATTTGGGATCCATGGATCCCCCAGGAGTCCACGAATTTGAATGAGAAAAGTTACACTTTATTTTTGTTAACATCTAACTGAAAGTTAACATTTCTTTTAATTTTTGAGAAATATTATTTTTAGAAGGGATCCATAGGTTTCACCAAACTGCCACAGAAATCCGTGATAAAATAGGGATAAAACTTCTTGATCTAAAATCATCGATTTTTCTATCTTCCCATCTTGGTATCTCTTTATACCCTTATTGATGAGCTCTATTTGTTGTCCATTTGGTTGGACATCATAGCCTACTTTTATCAGCATGGTTTTTCCTGTTGTATTGGTTAGACAAGCACTTATGAGTGACTGTAGGTCTTATGCAGGAGACTCTGCTGTAATATTCTAAGATATTCTAAGATTGATGTTTTGAGCATAGTGCCTGCCACCTATAAGCAAACAGGCATATCTGGAGGAGCCAGATATTTTCTTTGTTCTCCATTCCACGGAGAATCCTTTATCAATATGGATTTTGGGCTGCATTTTCTCGTGACCCTGGTAAATACCTTTGTTGCGTATACATCTCTTTCTTTTATGATTGGAAAGTGGTCAAAAAAAGTGATCTCTCTTGCTAACTCTTTGAAGAATCATATATTATGTTTAAAAAAGTAACCCTTATCTTCTGTCTTAGAGTTAATACTGTGTATCAGTTCGAAGGCAGAAGAGCAGCAAGGGCTAGGCAATGGGAGTTAAATAATTTGCCAAGGGGCACACAGATAGGAGGTGTCTGAAGCCATAGGAGTCCTGACTTTCAATCCACTGAGCCACCCAGCTGACTCCTCCCCATAAATGCTTTTTGGTTTCTACATGGGAATCACCATTTTTAGGGAGAGTTTTTAAGATGGCTCTTTGCTTTAGCAAATCAAGAAGTTCTTTATAATAAACAAACAATAAGCATAGTAGGTACTCGTATTCTCTATATCTTTCAGTTGTGTGATGGTAATGATGTAGTCCCTTTTGGCAACCACATTAAGGATTGTTCTTGTTGTGTATATAGCCAATATCATCTACATTTCATCTATAATATGCCTGGTATTGTGCTCAGTGATTTCTAAATGTTTTATCATTTGACCCTCATAACAATTCTGGGAGATAAGTATTATCATTTCTCCCATTTTACAGAAGAGGAAACTGAAGCAAATAGAGGCTAAATTACTTGCCTAGTGTCACAAAGTAAATATCTGAGACTGGATTTGAATTCAGGTTTTCCTGATTCCAGTGCTCTATCTACCGTACCATCTTTTTGCCATATGTATATATAAATATATGTAATTATTATAAAATTTCATCTAGATAGGAAAGTATATAGGTTGATAGTTTATAGTGGTTCTCATGGTCAGTTTTTTCTGCTGGGGGGAGGGAATAAAGTCTAAGATTTTATTCTTCCTTTGATATCTTCCCTCTTTCTCCCCCCAAGAATAATATAGAGCATAAACCTTCCTGACAGTGTCTCAGTAGTACAGTAGCATTTAGTAATATTAGTTTGTATATAAAAGATAGCACAGTTTTATTTTATTTTATTTTTTTGCTAGAATATCTGCTCTGGAAAGTGGCATTAAGTTTATTCTCCCCCTTAAATGTCTAGTCCTACTATGGAAAGACTAGAATTATGGGCTGGGCAGAGTTCCTTTATACTGTTTAGAGAAGACACTGTGATTTTCCCCCCATTTCAATGTCTGAGCATCATCATGGGAGGAAAACTAGAAGTCTTAAAAATCAACTGGAACAAATGTAGTGTTATTCCAAGGAATTCAATAAGTACTCCAGAATATCAAGGTGCTAATAGGACCTGGCATTAGTCTCTAAAGTGGAAAATATATCAGGAAATATTTAACGATTTCTTTGCATCCTTTTACTCCTACTTCATTTCTTTAGTCTTTTTTACAATGTTTTCCACTGTTAATCCTCTGGAAAAAAAGAAAATTTTCTCCATTGATCCTATAGGAGCCAAGGAAAGTGGTCTTATGATGGGCTGTATTGCTTTAGGACTAGTTTAGCCAAGTAGTATGAAGTATAAAGTCAAGTATGAAGGCTCTTCATACAAAAGGATACATTTTTTGATCATAGCCTTTCTTGAAAACCATCTCCTAAATTGTGGAGGGTGTCTACACACCAACAAAATTATTGAAGGACCTATCTGGCTATCCTAAGAGTGGTCCATTTGCTACTCTTCTCATTTCCCACTTCTTCAACTTCAAATTACATTGATTTCTTTGGTTCTCTTCTTTCAGAGCCTCAGGTTTACCTCTGTTCTTTTCTTCTGATCCGACTACTTTTTTAGTTAGGTTGAGGTCCCAACCCCAAGCATTTGATCTGTACAATTCCTGGGTATCAGAGGGCAGGTTAGGGCTAGAGTGGAAGGGAGTTTGCTGAAGAGTTTATTCCTTACTTCCTGAGCCATAATAAGGAGACTTGGAGAAACTTTAACCTGAGACTGGGGGATATAGTGAAAAGAACATTGGATTTAAAGTTAGAGCTCTTAGGTTTGAGTCCTGGTTCTTATATTATTTGTGTAATCTTGGGAAAATTACTTCACCTCCTTGGCCTCAGTTTCTTTCTCTATGAATTGAAGAGGCTGGACTAGGATATCTTCCAAGTATCTAAGTAGATCTAAACCCAATTATTTTATATATATATATATATACATATACACACACACACATATTTCCAATGAACATATTTATGTATATATTTCTAGATATTGAGGTATCCAAAGTTGTGAATTTTTATATTTTATTTCTGTATAATATTAATAAGTTCCTCCTCCCCACTTGTTAATGCTATAAAGGAAAATAGATAGAGGTTGAATTAGATGGCTTTTGAGGCCCTTTTCGACTCTGAGATAAGACAGCTTTGTAAATAAGATTTTTTTTTTTAAAGTTGACTAGGTCTTTTATTCCTGTCTTAAAATGTTTTGTTTTGTTTTTTCATTTTTAATGTCCTAGATATTTCCCAATATGCCACATCCCTGCAACCAACTGAATCTCTAGGATAAATACCAAAGGGAAACAATTTTAAGCAAAATTGATGAACATATTGATACATATGATGAACATATTCTAACAACACATGGAGTATTTTTGTCTATGTTACCTTTACCAAAAGGAGGAAAATGTATTTCATCATTTGTTGTTTGGGGCCAAGTTTGTTAATAGCAATTAATCTGAGCACAGCGGTCCCTTAGTATTGTATTTATGTCATTTTGGCTTTATATTGTCTCATTGCTCTGTGATGTGGTGCTTGGCACTCTTTGAAGTACTTTGTAAGTATCATCTATGATTTATTATTATTCTGCTTTCTTCACTCTATATTAGTTCACATACATATAGTCCCATTTTCTTGAATCCTTCAGATTTACTGGTTCTTTTAATGCTGTAATAGTCTACTACATCAGTTTACTGTGATTTGTTCAGTTATTCCCCAAGTGATGGACATCTACTTTGTTTCCCATTGTTAGCTACTACAAAAGTACTGCTTTGGATATTTTGTTATATGTATGACTTCTCTTTATTTTCTTTGGCTTTTTTGGGGAAGGTACTAATAATGATAGAGTAGTGACTTTTCTCCCATAATTCCAAATTATTCAGAATGGTTGTACCAATTTATGCCACCATATTGATGTCTCTAATTTTATCATCCCTCTAATACTATGCCTTTTTTAATTACTAATTTTGTTGTGAGGTGAAATCCTCAGAATTGCTTTAATTTTAATTTTATTAGTGATTTGAAGCATTTTTTCATATTGCTGTTAATAGTTTGTATTTCTTCTCTTGAAAATAGTTACATCCTTTAACCTCTTTTTCAAAACAAATTGTTAATCTCTTCTAGTTATTAAGTGGCTACATCCCAGCCCACTTTTCTAGTAATAAAAGGGAAGTATATTTTCTTTCTTTTTCTTTTCCAACTTTTACTGCCTGTCTTGGAACTGATCAATTCTAAGACAGAAGATCAGTAAGAGTTAGGCATTTGGGGTTAAATGACTTACCCAGGGTCACATAGCTATGCAATGTCTGATGCCAGATTTGAACTCTTGTCCTCTTGACTGGAGGACTCCAAACCTGGTACTCTAATCCATTATGTGACCTCACTGTCTTTAGGGAGGTATATTTTCTCAATTCTTTTCTGGATTCAAGTTTGGTCATTATTACTATATAGAGCTCCATTTCATTTTATTAGGAAATTAATGTTGTTTTAATCACCAACACCATGGAAAAATAAAAGAGGATCAAAGGAATTATTGTAGTTCTAAGGAGGAAATCTCAATACTTTTATAATAAAACTTCTGATATTCCTGATGTTGGCTTTTCTTCTTTCAGGAATAGGTCAATAACTTTGGGGATCTAGATCATTTTGAAGGTAAAAAAGTTGTTTCCAGAAAGTCTAGATGATCTCATCCCCCCCTTTTTTTCCTCTAATATTGGTTTGTATAAGTCCTATAAATAGCTCTCTCATGGGTGTCAAAGTACTCAACTTTCCCAGTGTGATCCACTTTGGCATCAAAGGGTATGGATACAATTGACTCTGTGTGTGTGCGCGCGTGCGCGCGTGCTTGTGTGTATTTTTTCAATTAAAGGAGAGAATTAGAGAAGTGATTTTTGTGTATAATCCAGAAGTCACTCCTTCACTTATATCACTTATCTACAACAATGCTGAGGCTTCATTAGTTTTATAATGGAGAATGATTTGACTTTTTTACAGAGTAGAGTAGAGGTAGAGCACATTTAATTGCAGGCATAAAATAATTATGAATTTCCTTTGGCTGAGATTTTTATTAAAAGGCCTTTCTGATCAGTTCCTTTCTTTCCTTTCTTCTCTATCCTCTCTTCCCTCATTTTATCCTCCCCACCCCTACCCCCAATTCCTGCAGCACAAATTCACTTAGTCATAAAGTAGAATAAGCACTGACTTTGGAATGAGAAGACCTCAGTTTAGATCTTGATTGTTTCTACCCATGTGATCTTGGGTAAGCTATTTAATTTTGCTGGGCCTCAGTTTCCTCACCTGAAAAAGGAAGGATTTGAACTTGATGACTTCTGAGGTCCCTTATAATTCTAGAGCCATGGTGGTGAACCTATGGCATGTGTGGCAGAGGGGGCACTCAGAGCCCTTTCTGTGGGCACAGGTGCTGCTATTGTTCTTACCCCAGCACAGAGTTTCCCAAAATTTGTTGCTAGAAAGCCAGAGGGACATGGGACCAAGTTGCTTGCTTCCCCTCTGCCCAGCAGCCTAAATGGAAGCGCTTCCTCTCTCCTCCGTCTGGGGCTAAAGGGGGAGCTCCCATGTCACATGAGGTTTGTAGTTTGGTAACTTTGTCTCTAAAAGGTTTGCCATCACTGCTTTAGAGTATTGATTTAATCAGTCAATCAATAGAACAGTAGTCCTGTGCTGTGTACCAGGCACTGTGTTAAACACTGGAGATACAAAGGAAAAACATTCCTTGTCCTCAAGAAGCTTGCATTTTGATGGGGATGACAGCATGTATGTATAGGAATTTCAGAAAATATATAGAAAACGAGTTTAAGATGGGATCTAGAGGGAGCACTAGCAGCTAAGTAAGGGGTGTATCATCTAAAAAGAGGAGGTAACCTACTTAAAGTCCTCTTTTATAAAGAAAAAAATTGGGGGGAAGTTGGCTGGCTCAGTGGATTGTGAATCAGGTCTAAAAATGGGAGATTCTGGATTCAAATTTGATCTCAGACACTTATCTGTGTGACCCTGGGCAAATCAACTCAGCTCCCATTGCCTAACCCTTACTGCTCTTCTACCTTGGAACCAACACACAGTATGGATTCTAAGATGAAGGTAAGGATTAAAAAAAATTAAAATAAAAAAGGGAAAAAACCCCTTCTTTTTACCACCTGACTTATCCCAGAACCTAGATTCTTGTATCTTTGACTGATTCTTCTATTTTGCCCTCTCGGATCCTGGTGAAATAGAAGGAATCAAGGGGGAAGCTGGGTAGCTCAGTGGATTGAGAGCTAGCCCTAGAGACGGGAGGTCCTAGGTTCAAATCAGGCCTTAGACACTTCCCAGCTGTGTGACCCTGGGCAAGTCACTTGACCCCCATTGCCTAGCCCTTACCACTCTTCTGCCTTGGAGCCAATACACAGTATTGACTCCAAGACAGAAGGTAAGGGTTAAAAAAAAAAAAGAAATAGAAGGAATCCTAAGAAAGGAAAAAAACAACCCCAAAAAACAACAAAAGAGTTTGCAACCCCCCCAGATCCCCCCAATACCACACACATACTATTCTTGAGACAAAGTAAGACAACTGGCAGATGGGGTAGGGGGAGACTAGAAGGGAAGGTATTCAGTCTCCCCTCTCTTTACCTCAGCTGCTGGAGAAACATTCCTGCGAAAAATGTCCCATTGCTAAAACTTTATTTTTGATGGATTTATTTATAAGGTAGAGAAATATTTTCCCCATAATTGGGTAACTCTTAATAGTAGCAATTGCATATTTATCAGTGTGAGGGGCTGTTATTAATGTAGCTGTCAGGCCCAAACACATTTCTGCATTAAATCCATTTAGTATGTGCATTATTCGGGCTCGAATGTCACCAGGACATCAAAGCCCCGTAGGCATGAGAGCACAGTGCCCTGCTGCGGCTGCAGAACAGGCCCTTGATCAATAAATGTAGCATGTTAATGCCGAGCAAATAGAATAAAAGATTTCTTTGACAAGACATGAAAAATCACCTTGTGGCAGCTGGCATCGGGATGCCATTTCTGGGGAGACACTAGCAAAGTTGATCTGACAAGTACAGAGGAAAGATGATGGTTATAAGGTGCTTTTGTTCCGAACTTCTTTCTTGACCTGTCAGGTTTTGAAAGAGCCTCAATGGCTCTTTTTTGTCATGTGAAAATTGTAGTCTTAGGCAGTTATGAAGCAGTTATCTCTTCTCAAATTGTGAATGCCGCTGTTTAATTGATTCACTTAGCATTTGAAACTGTCACGCATTAATAATTGCTAAATCCTGCAGATACCAGCTCCGGCGGCGTGTCACGCTGAAATGTGTAGTTATCAGAAAATTAATATCCTTAATGAACTGGTGCTTTCAAACTAACATTGCATGAAATCTCTCTTTGCCCTTTCATTGGCGGAAGCTCCAGCCTGCCAGTTTTTGGGGGAATTCACCTCGCCGACAGTTTGCTTTTCTTGATGCCCCACAAATGCCAGCTTTGCTTTGGGTACATAGTGTGCTCGATGACAATAAATATAGTAATTATACTGGAGTTAGTAATTAACATAATTGTAGTCAATTACTACAAATACAGTGCCGAGCTAAATAAATGAGAGGGGGAGAAATTAGCAAGCTAATTGATTTATCTTTACTTGCTTGCTCTCCCATTGCAACTGGCAGGATTATTTATTTATTAATTTTTTTTCTAGGGGTGATGGAGATGTGGGAGTCGATGGGGGGGGGGGAGAGGAAAACAGGAGAAAAAAGCAACCCTATGAGGGTTGTTTACAAATAAGTGATTTTGTTTTGAAGTTGCTTTGTCTTTTGACTTATTATTCCTTACTCCCACTTTGCATATGGAAAAAAAGGATTTAGATGCCAAAGGAATATTTTATTAATTTGCCTACATCACATTGAATGTTGCAGCTGAGGCCAAGCTCGATTGCTTCAAATGTGACTTGATGGGTTATAATTTTTTCTTCTAAACCTATCCTCATGGAGGAGTATGTATGTATTTATTTTTTCATCCGTTTGTGAGATTCTTCATCGAGGAGAGCCGGTCTAGCATTGTCTTGCTTTGTGAAGATGGTGGGTTGCTGGGTTCTGGGTTTTTGAATTTGTACATTTTCCTGTCATTGGCTCAGATTAGGAGAAGGGTACGGTTTCCATTGGTTATCTTTGGACTGGTCAGACTTCCCTTCATCGAGGCTAGAGAAACATTAACAGTCCCTATGGTGGTTCCAAGGATATTGGGGTGTGTGATAGTTCAGACCTTACTTCCTTAGGATGCTGTGGGGCTCTGAGGCTTTCAGATACTCTTCTCCTCTCCAGGTCTGGGACATTCTTGTTATGAGCCTCAGTACTTATTTTGTTTGGTGTGGGTTTGTTCTGCTCTGGCTAGAATCTGCTCCTGACAATGGTATTTACTGTGTGTGTATGCTCTTTGTTTTCTGTTTTCCTTTGTGACTGCAGTTCAGTACAATTGAGTCAAACCTCTGGGTGTGTTTTTTGGGATACAAGGGGGTCTACTCCATAGTTCTGTTACATCCTACTTTTAAAGAAATAGTGATTTTTCCTTTCTACCTTAAGCTGAATGGGTAACCCATTGGCAGTGATGTGCCCAAAACCACTCCTTCTGCTTATCCAAGTCAAAATCAGTGCTTTTCTGAACAAAACAACCTTCATCACCACCATACAAAAAGCCCTTAGTATCCATTATCGACCTCAGCAATAGATAAGTTGACTTACTTGAAAAATTTAGCAGTCATGATAACTAAATAACAGACAGGAGATTTGTTTCAGAACCTTTTAGCTCATTCCTCTGTCAGTTCCACTAGTTAAATTTCTGGTATGACTCAAGGGGAGTTGGATGTTGAAATTTTAATTCTTCAGAGTGCAAAGAATTCCATGTGATGCTGGGAAGATTTCTGCTCTTAAATTGCATTCAAGTATCTGTATCATGACATAACTGGGATGTATAGGAACACTGCTAAGCATGGTCATTCTTCATGTGTAGTTCATTTGAAAATCAATTTCTGATGTGAAATATTTATATACAAGCAGTCATTTAAATTATTTAAAATTTACAGACATAATGGTCTTTTAGATGAAGTCTCAAATTTTTTACTGAGTGCGATGGACCTCCTGAAAGCAAAAGGGTCCCTGTTTGAAAACAGAAAGGAAATCTTGAACTTCAGTCTAATCCAATTTGATGGGCAAAGGAGAAAATGTGGCACTCACAACTACTGCTTTGCTTCTATTCTCCCACGGGCTGGCATGTTGGACTGGAGAGGGCATTTTGGAGGGGAGGGCTTGCTGCAAAGGGATGCTGCTGCTGCTATTCACCCTTATCATAAGCTGACTTCTCTGGAAGCTTGGCCACCATCTTTGGGATTTACATAGATGCTGATTTTTACTGTCTTACTTTTCTCCTAAGTAGCATTTGGATGTCGAGTAGATTTGAATTGGGGAAGCAAGTCTTTGTGGGTATCACTAATGCAAGTCCTTTTCTTCATTTTAATTTTAAAAAGTGCTTATTGCAGTTGAATGACTAGCTTTGTTTCATGTTTTGTTTTTTTAATGTGGAAAACAATAGTGCAGAATGTAATTTTGATGTATTCTCTCATTTTTAAAAAATTTAATACTATTTTAAAAGGTGACATCTTTGCAAGACTAATTTCTTTTGATTCTGGTGCTTTTCTAGACTTAAATGGGTGAACCTGGAACTGTTTCTGTCCTCAAAAATTCTAAGACCTTAAAAAACCATACTACTATTTATACTGTTTATTATGTCTCTGCTGACCATTTTGTGCAACGGTGTTTCACTTAAGTCCTATTCATGAACAAATAAAAACATCACCTTAAGATGTCATCTTTAAAAATGAAGGATGAACAACAACAATTATTTATCACTGACTCTCTTATTATTATTATCTCATTCTTCTTAATTTTTGGATGAAGTTTAGGTAGAAATGGTCCAGGGACAAGCCTTTCTCCTACTATTAATTGTTAACATTGAAAACGTACAGATTATTGCACAAATGGATAAAATACCTTTTTTGTGTTTAAATAAAATGATTAGGATGTAACTTCTCTAGGCTCACTGAAAGCATCTTCAGGACTACTTCAGCAGTAGACAGCACAACAGGAATGGTAGACACCTACATGCTGGGACTCCATGTTTTGAAAAGTTTTGGTTCCAATGTAGCTTAGATTATGAACAATTTGCATGATAATTTTAAAGTTTTTAATAGATAAGTGTTATCTCTCAGTAATTATGAGTAACAGGTCTACCTATTTGGACTCTAGTAGTTTATTGATTGAATTCTTCAAGGACATTTTGAAGATGTATTTGTAGTATAGGGATTTCTCATCTGTCAGTCCATGAAATAGGGGAAACTTGTAATGGAAAATTCTGTCCACTAGCTTCTCTCTTATATATATATAGTATTCAATATACACTATTATTATTATTTGAAAAATCCTTATCTTACTCTTTAGAATCAATACTCTGTATTGGTTCCAAGGTGCAAGAGTGGTAAGGGCTAGGCAATGGATACTAAGGGACTTGCTAAGGGTCTGAGTTAGGAAGTATCCGAGGCCATATTTGAACACAGGACCTCCCATCTCTTGACCCATTGAGCTATCTATCTCCCCCCTCCATTGCCACTAGTATAATAATATATGATAATTGTAATTCATGATAATAAGTAGCTTTTATAAATGCTTTAATGTTTGTAAAGTGCTACTATAACAATAAACTAACAAGTTACTTTAAAGTTTTACATATATAAATATATGTGATGTTTTTATGTATAAAGATATAAAAGTGCTTTATATATATATTCTCTCATTTTATCCTCATAACAATCCTTGGAGTGAAGTACTACTATTATCTTCATTTTATGGAGGTCAGAATGGAGGAAGGCAGAGATTAAGGGACTTGCCCAGGTTTACACAGCTAGTGTGATATAGGATTTGAACCTAGGTCTTTCCAACTCTAAGACCAGCATTCTTTCAATTCTGTCTTCCAAAAAAAGAGACATCTTCTAGAAGACGGTCATGTGGCAAGAGGGAAAAGTGATTTATGGAAAGCTGTGTGTTTCACTATTATCCTTGAGATATCAGGAGAGAGTGAAGCATTCTGCTGGAGAATGAGACCAAGGCTCAGGAAAGAACAATTCTCTTCCCATTTGCTTTGGGTTTCCACAAAGATTTGTTTTAGCATAGTCTCTCTTCATGGTCCCTCAATGTCTCTTTTGGGCATTTTCTGAAATACAGGATTAAGCGTTAGGGTGAGGTTGTATAGACTAGTAGAGAGACTAGATCTGTGAAAGTTGGAGTAGATGGGTATATAGTTAGTTTATGGAGAAGGTATGACTAAAGTTAGACCTTGAAGGTTAAGTGAAATTCATATAATCAGCAAAGGTTCTTAACCTGGGGACCATGAATTTGTTTTAGAAACAAATTTTTAATAATGATATTTTTTCATATAATTGGGTTTCCTTGATAATCCTATGTATTTAACTTTATGAACTTAAAAACATTCTGATAGGGGGTGCTTGTGAGAATCAAATTAAATGCTTAGCTTAGTGCCTGGCTCATAGAACTTGCTAAGTAAATGTTAGCTGTCATCATCATCATCATTCTTCAACATTACATCTGAATATTTCCTTTAATTTTTACTAATACATAATGTCATTTCTACTCTAAAGGTACCAATATATCATACTAAGAATAGAAATACAATTTTGAAGAAAGAAAAAAAAGCAACATTCTGATAGGGAGTCCATAGACTTTACCAGATTACTAAAGGGGTATACAACACAAAAAACGATTAAGAAGTTCTGGGACAATAGGAAGAGCATTCCAGACTGGGTGAACTCTGTGAGCATAGCATGAAGAAGGTGAGAACAGAGGAAAGAATATTGTGTTTGGAGCCAAAGGAACTGTGTTCAAATGATTTCTCTAATTTTTAATACCTATGAGGTCATGGATCCAGTTGCTTCACTTTTCTTGATCTCATCTTATAAAATGAGAAGAGCCAGGGGGCAGCTGGGTAGCTCAGTGGATTGAGAACCAGGCCTAGAGACGGGAGGTCCTAGGTTCAAATGCGGCCTCAGCCACTTCCTAGCTGTGTGACCCAGGGTAAGTCACTTGACCCCCATTGCCTAGCCCTTACCACTCTTCTGCCTTGGAGCCAATACACAGTATTGACTCCAAGACGGAAGGTAAGGGTTTAAAATAAAAATGAGAAGAGCTAGACTAGATGATTTCTAAGCTTTTGATCCCTGATTTTATGTCAAGCCAAGCAGTGATAAGAAGACTGGTCTGGCTTGGACAGAGATTAGATGGTAGCAATAGAGGGAAGGCTACTCAAAGCATGCAATCTTCTACCTGAATTTAAATCTGGCTATAGACACCAGCGGTGTAACTTGGACCATGAGGCCAAGTTCCAGATCTGCCATTTTTTAGCTGCTGGACTTTGTGCATGCCATTTAAACTATTTGTAACTCAGTTTCCTCATCCACCAGATAGGAACATTATAATATTTTTATTCTTCATAGAATGGATTAGAAGATTAAGTGGAATAATGCATGGAAAAATATTTTGAAACATATAAAATCCCATACATTGGTGGTGTTATTATTTTAAATTCTCTTCCATTCTGAAGTTTACACTTACCTGTTGACTTGAAGAAATAGTGACATTGATAATCCCTCAGAACAAATTAGCAAAATAAATAGAATTTCCCTTTAGCTTCTTTCATTTTTCTCTAGTAGGTTTTTTCAATGGTTCATTGTAGCATTTTTATCTCTCAATGTTTGAGTTTGCAAAGTCAGAGCTTTGGAAACCATTGGCTTCCTCCTAGATGCTTTCCAATACCACAAACACTTAAACACCAGATCTGTAAAAGCAATTATGCTTGATTCTGGGGATACAAAGATGAAAAAAGACATCATTCTTGTCCTCAAAGACTTTACCATCTGCTTTTGGTGGTAGGGGAGAAGGGGAATTAATATAACATGTACACAAGTAAGAAAATAAAAAATTCTGTCACTGGGTAAATGGCCGTATATGAACTCATGGCCTCATGGATGTGACTAAATTGAAAGAGACATATGCCCCCCCCCAACATAGAGCCATGTTAAAGCATAATTGGAGGGGGGGCTCAGAGGTAGCTCAGAGGATAGAGAGCTAGGCTGGGAGATGGGGAAGTCCTGGGTTCAAATATAGCCCCAAATACTTCCTAGCATTATAACCCCATACAATTCACTTAACACCAATTGCCCATGTCTTACCACAATTTTACCTTGGAACCAATACTTAGTATAGATTTTTAGACAGATGGTAAGAGTTTTAAAAAATCATAACTGGAAATGGGGAATGCAAGCATCTGCCATAAATATGAAGCTTTAGAGAGATGGGTTTAGTAAAATAAATGGTCACCTTCTCTGATGGATCCTATATCTTGTTTCTTGATTTCTCTAAATCCTTTCTTAATATTTAGGTAAATCCCAAGCTTCTGGTTTTGCAACTGATTTTCTCACTCATTTCTTACTCATGTGAATTTAGACACTGAAGAAATCCAGTACCAAACTAATCTTTTGATTTCTATTTTTGAAGCATTTGACTCCAAACTATCCCTCTTGTCAAGAGAGGATTGCCTTTTCTATATGTTCTGTTTTTTGCCCAATTATCTGACTTACCATTCCTGTCAGTGGATTTTTGGCGCCTTTTATTAAAAAGAAAATCAGAGAATTACATCTCTACCATGACTTTAGAGTCATGAATATTATTATTATTTGGGGTTGGTATTCCTTATCCTTGTTACCTGATGAAAGAGTTGGCAGAGTTAGGTTATCAGCCAAATTGGACCTTCAAGGGACATACAACATGGGCTAGGCACAAAGAGGTAATGAAAGGAAGATGGCCTCACAGACCCACTGTGGCCCATATGAATGGTAGGATATGCCATTTGAATTGTGCAGTACCTCTGAGATCTTTTGGACATAACAGAATTCATTGTTTGGACCAGAGAGGTAGTTGGATATCTTGATGGTATGTTCATCTACTCTTGATTTCCCATAAAGTATGTTGAATTGGTTCATGCCCTTCACTAGGGTCTCTATTACACCAACATCACTATTTTCCAAAATGGAGAAATATTCTCAAATTGGCAATTTAAGAATGAGCATGGAATTGATGGAATTTCTGGGGTAAAGAATAGACTGGTAAGGAATTTGTGTGGCACCCTGAATGGTGGAGGATATATTGTAGTATGGGACCTACATCTTTATGAAGAACCTTCATTGGTCTTTTAGTGGGTCAACACTTTGCTCTGCCATGACAGCCTGGTGTTAGGTTTTATGGAGCTGTACAAGACTGTTCACATAGTCACCCGTGGTTTTTGGAGGGCATATTATTGGATGATATCAGCAGGTATATAGCATTAGATTATGAATCAGGAAGACTTGGACTCAAAACGTAACTCAGAAACTTACCATCTTTGTGACTGCAGGCAAAAGATAGCTTCTAAGATCCTTTCCAATTTTCAATCTGTGATCCTATGATCTAGGTATAGGAAATGTGTACTTGGGCCAAAGACTCCTGGGCCAAACCATTTTGTCTTTGGGTAATTATTGGTGGTACAGTGAGTAGAGTACTACACCTGAATCAGGGAGAATCATCTTCCTGAGTTCAAATCTGGCCTCTGACACTTACCAACTGTATGATTCCAGGAAAGTCATTTTAACCCAGATTTGCCTCAGTTTCTTCATCTGTAAAATGATCTGGAGAAGGAAATGACAAACCACTCTAGTGTCTTTGACCCAAGAAACCCCAATCCAAATGGGATCATAAACTCAGACATGACTGAACAACAAAACAGCAATGGTATTGTTAGATTTTATTATGGTAATGTTGGTGATTATAATGATAGATTTCATTTTGTACCCTTAGAATAGGAATTTCCTGGTAGCGGTAGAGGCACTCTGACCAAAATTGCTCATTTTCTTTCTATGTTGGACCTCCCATTGCAAATTAAGGCTGCCTGTTTGATTCTAAGGGAAATTTTCTGGGTCTATCACCTTTACTTTGAAATTATTTTGGCTCATGGTCTTCCAAGTAAAAATTCATCCTTCCATGGTCTAGCCAGCTTTATTCTAATGGCAAGGCATAACACATAAAGCAGATAATGTTGAATTATAACAATTATAATTCACAGTGAACATTTATTAAAACATTTAGAGGTTATTATCTGTGTCTGTAAAGGAAATACCCACATGGGCAAAATGGCAGATTTTTATAGTATGAGCAAAGTGTAAAGAAGTAAAAACCCTTAGAAAACAGTTTATCCTTCTCACTATTTTCCAGTTGTTTTCAACCATTGTTGGATTGAACTCTTGTTCTATTCTTAGTTTCAAGTCAAACTTTTCTGTGAAATTAGACCATCTAATCTTTTTTTGGCCTTAGGACATTTGGCCAACATTTGGCCAACTCAGTTGTTAAAAAAACAAACACAAAGTTTCTTTCCTTATCTTCCATCTGGAATGTATGTCTTCATTTCTACGTCTTAGTAGCCATTATTTCTTTCAGAGTTCAACTTAACCTTCTATGTGAGACATTCCCCTATCCTCCTCAGATACTAGTATTTCCTTCCCCTAAAATTATCTTGCATTTATTTTGCATATACTTATATGTGTTTTTGTCTCCTCTAATAGAATATAAGCTTCTTGATGACAGGAATAAGCAGCTACCTATTATATCTCTTTTTGTCAAGTGCCTTTGTGATCATGCCAAAGAGATGACAGTCATACAGATCATTCCCCTGTCAATAGCCTTTGACTCTTTTCTGAAAACAGATGTTTCTCCATCTTACTGTCTCTCTGTCATTACTTTTTACCACTTACAGCTCTAACTGGTGTTATTACCACACTACTTTGAATATTTAGTTATTATCTTAAAGAGCCTTAACACCATTTGTAGTAACTGCTCTGTGCTAAAGGGCTTGGAGTGGTTGGTCAATTCTGTGTTTATTAGGATATAACTCTTAATGTAAATATAAAATATAAAATAATTTGATAGGTCAGTCATCCAAATGAGGATGATGAAAAAGCTTAGAAAGCACGTAGGCCAGCAAACATTTGATCTCCTTGCAAAGAAGAGAGGCATGGCAGTCAATAGCAACCGTACTTTATGATATAAGCTTATTATAAAATGTTAAAGAAGAGGGGAAAACATTAGGAAGTGTTGGAAGGTAAAACAAGTTGGCAGAAAGCTCAACTAGAGAACTAATTAAACCAGATCATCAAAAGAACATTTAAGGATCAAATTGGAAAGACAACAACAGATTAAAAATGGAAAAAAATCTGTTAACATTCTTGTGATATGACTATTTTCTCCATCAGTGACAGTGGAACCACCAGCATCATGAATCCCAGATATATTTCATGGGGAGGTAGAAGGGGCACTGGAGAAAAAATGGGAAGACTATCCAAACTAGACCAAGCACATGCAGATAAGACTATAGTTATGTTGGAGATAACCAAGCCTGGAAGCTATTGGGGGACCAATTCTCAAAATATCCGAAAGAAGAAAGGATACCAAGGGGAATTATTATTTGGAATCTGGAAATTTAGAATATTGGAATACCAAATGGAGGATTATTAGAGAAAATAATCATGATTATTACTGTTGCAAAAATAAGATAAATGCAGTATCAGTAACTACTCACCCCATGCTTTCTTTTCTATCTCTCCAACATCTTTATGAGAATGATCTAGACATATATCTGGGGCTTCCTTGATAAAACTACAAGAAGAGGCTCAATAGATTTTATTATGCAATAATATGTATCAAAAAAAATTTTTTTAGTTATACAATTGGCCAAAAGATGTGGTACATACGAGATCCCACTGTGATCATTATTTGTTGACTATAAAAAAGCATATTATTTGGTAGAATAAAAGGCTCTGAGGGTTGCCTTCCAACAAGTTACCTTCCAGGCATGTGTTAAGTCATGTAAATTTTTTTGAAAGATGAAACAGCAGTAATAATTTTGACCTTCTTATTATCCATATGAAATAATGTAAAAAACAAAGAAATATGTTTGCCAAAAATAATTGTGATTTTTCAGGGGATGTCTAGCAGGGATTCCAAATTAAAGAGGGATTCCTATAGATCAGGATCCATTTACCAGTCAGGTGAAGCCCCCTCTCGGAATAATGTTTTTAAAGATATAAAATCACAGAATTAGCAAGGAAACCAATTAGAGTGAAATGTAGTTATCAAAATATTTAAAAAAACAAACAAATTTATGATTTTCCATTTAGAATCTCAGCTATGGGGTAACTAGGTGACTCAGTAGATAGAGTGCCAGGCCTGGAGTCAGGAGGTTCAAATCTGACCTCAATTACTTCTTAGCTGTGTGACCCTGGGAAAGTCACTTAACCCCAGTTGCCTGGCCCTTGCTGCCCTTCTGTCTTAGACTTGTTACTGAGACATAAAATCAAGGTTCTTTTAAAAAAAAGAATCCCTGCTATCTTTTCCTGTTTGCAGGTGATATTGTGTTGATTGTTTCTCATTTCATAGCCTCTTTAATGAGATCTCTAATTGCTCAAGGGTTTGGCCTAGCTGTCCATGCAGAAAATTCCAAGTGGATATCAAAGTCTACTGTCCAGGGGGCAGCAGGGTATCTCAATGGATTGAGAGCCAGTCCTAGAGTATGGGAGGTCCTCTGTTCAAATCTGGCCTCAGACACTTCCCAGCTGTGTGACCCTGGGCAAGTCACTTGACCCCCATTGCCTAGCCCTTACCACTCTTCTGCCTTGGAGCCAATACACAATGTTGATTTCAAGATGGAAAGTAAGGGTTTAAAAAAAAAGTCCACTGTCCAGACTATGATATGTAATTGGATAGATAACCCATAGAGCCTATATATCTTAGATATATAATACAAATGATCAGTGAAGTGGATTTAGGATTAAATTTTAAAAAAGAGTGTGGTAAATCATAAGTACTTTGGATACTGTTGAGCTACAAATCATGGAATTCTGCACACTTTTGAATCAAAATTATGGGTCACCCAAAGGGCATTGAAGTTTGTAGAGTTTGTAGAGTAGAAATAAGTAAGTTAATGTTATCATTAAATTGTGTATGAGAAATAGCATAAAATATGGCATCCATGAGATGGACTATTGGAAAAGGATCAGAGAGTATCATAAATTTAGAGCTGATAAAGACCTAGAGGTCAATTTGGCACAACCCTTGCTTTTTAGAGAAGAGAAAACTGAGGCCCAGAGAGGCTAAATTTCCTGCCAAAGTCAGAGAGGTGGTGATAATGAAACTATTTGAAGCCTGGTTCTGTGACTCCAGATTTAATAGATTGGTTTTATATAGCTGAGAGTAGATAGGGAAGGGATGGACAACCTGTTGCTCCATTGGTAAACAAGTAATGTCAAAAGGCTTAGAGGAAGAACCTCAATGGGAGAGACAAGAGGTCTCTCAGGATGAGAAGGCATAGAGAGCTTGCAATCTCTACCATTGGAGGAAGTACTTACAATGATGAGTTCATAGATTCCTTTAAGCTTTAAAGTAATCCTAAAATCACTTTTAATCAAAACACAATGAGGTTTTTGCCTGGACATATGGCATTCACATATAAAAATTCAACCTTTTTATACATGTAATTGCTTATTTTTTATATTATGAAGACAATATTTTTTGTTAAGGGAATTACAAGAGGGTAGACTGGGGAAGTAAAGGTGGAAAAAGGCCAAACGTTGGGAGTTAACATGTGTTACAGATAACCCATCAAGAGAACAGTTAAGGATACACTGTAATAAAGGAAATTATATTACTTATTGATTGTTTTCCAAACTTTTCAGTCAATGACACATCTTTGAAGTTGATTAGAATCTTTAAAAGTGGCATTGTCATTTCTTCACATAGTCTATAAGGCGTATTATGGGGATAGATTCTAAATGTGGTTCTCTTCGTGCTTCTAATAAGAATAGACTGTCATAGAAATGTCAGAAAATCCATTCTGTTTCACAGCTGTTCATCATCTTCTTTCCATTTTCATGTACCCATGCTCTCTGAAGGCTGCTATTCTCCAAAACTGCTTTTTGCTCTTTTGTGACCAGCAATACTGCCAATAATTCAGTCATCTTCTTCTATAACATTTTGCAAATGACCTTATTCCATAATTTGGTGTTGCCCTTGACAGTATCCTTCTATTTGGTGAGAAGATTGAGGGATCTGACTGTACGTAGACAGCTGCTTTTGAAGTGATGCCCATATTGATGACCAATTGTTTCTTGTCCTTTAGGATATAGTCTGGAGAGAGAGAGAGAGAGAGAGAGAGAGAGAGAGAGAGAGAGAGAGAGAGAGAGAGAGAGAGAGAGAGAGAGAGAGAGAGACACAGAGACAGAGACAGAGACAGAGACAGAGACAGACAGGCAGACAGAGACAGACAGACAGAGACAGAGAGACAGAGAGACAGAGAGAGACAGACAGAGAGAGACAGACAGACAGAGAGACACAGAGAGACAGACAGAGAGACAGAGAGAGACAGAGAGATAGAGAGAGACAGAGAGATAGAGAGAGGAGAGAAATGGGGGAGAGACAGAGACAGAGAGAGACAGAGAAAGAGGAGAGAGATGGGGAGAGAGATAGGGGAGAGAGAGAGAGAGAAAGAGAGAGAGAGAGAGAGAGAGAGAGAGAGAGAGAGAGAGAGAGAGAGAGAGAGAGAGAGAAGACATGTAATGCTTTCTAAATCCAGGACCTTCTTGTCTTGAGTAAAATTTTCATTTATGCAAGTATGAGGTTTCTGAGTGGTTTGTAAGCTTTTGATTTATGTTATTTCTTGATTGTAGGCAGAGTGGCTAGAGCTTTGAACTTAGAGTCTGGAAGACCTGAGTTCAAATCCTTCCTTAGACACTTATTATCTGTGAAAGCCTGGGCAAGTCACTTAACTCTCAACCTCAGACTCCATCATGTATAATATGGGGATAATGATGACACTCACCTCACAGGGGTGTTACAAAGATCCAGTGAGGTTATGTATGTAAAGCTATTCTGCATACACTATATAAGTTCAAGTCATCATCATTATTATCTTGACCAAAATTTCCAATATTTTCTACCATTCTCTTCTTTGCCCTCCTTTTCATCAAGGTTAATAAATATTAATGTAAATATATTACTCGGGAAGCTCTTGCCCAAATCTTCCTGAAATTTCCCTTCTTATCAGTTACAGAGTTTGACATATAAGCTTTATTTTCCTTTGCAGTGGTTTGCTTACTTTTATGGTCCTTGTGAGCACTGCAGTGTGAACAGAACAAGTGTTCCATTGTTGCTTTTGGATTTACAATGAGCTCAACTTGAATATCTCCTTTATTTACCATTTTGATTAGAACCTGGGAAAAATCCTTCCACTTGGCTATACCTTTCTGTCTTTTGCTTTCCTGTAGGCAGAAATGTTATTATGGTTGTGAAAGACCTTGGTTTGAATTCCACTTCTGACATCACGATCCTCTGTGACTCAACCTCTGTGAGCCTCAGTTTCTTCCTTTGTACAATGGGGAAAATAATATTGCTACTACCTCCTCCAGGGTGGCTGTGATCAAATGAGCTAATGTATGTGAAGTACTTTGTGAACCGTAAAAGGCTGTGTGACAGCAATTATTATGTGATTCAGTTCCTCTAGTAGCTATCTACTCTTAACTGTTGAAAGAATTTTGCCCACATAGTGTTGCTTTTTTGGGGGGGGGGTTGTACCTAGATGTGACTAAATCTATGTGGGAAACTTTCAGTGGGGAAACTCCCTCTGCCGATACAACTTGGCACATACTCTTCCTCTTACTGGCAGATCAGTTGACATCCCAAATACCAAGAGTTAAGGAAAAGTTTCTAGATAGTCAGAAAAATGGGATTCTTTGAACCTTCTACCCATTTTTCTATTTTTCTTCCACTGTCACTGTATGTAGAAGGGTGCTACATGGGAAGGAAGACCAGTGCCCATTTTTATCCATTTCAGGGTCATTTTGGTTAAAGGATTAATCACTTAATATCTGTCCTTTTTTTCTTTAAAAATTAAAAAAATTAATTTTCAGGTCCAAATTCTTACACTCCCACATTGCAGAGGTAAGAAAAATAAAACCTATTATAATAAGTATAGCTATATAATCCACATTAAAATGGCCAGACTTCTAATGATGACTCTCTCTGTACTTAACTGGACAATAAGTATGGACAGTGATAAGACTGCACCTATGATTTCATTGATATAGGGAACTGCTTAGGTAAATAAATTCTTTTTACTGATGCATATTGGTATGTTTTCTGCAGTTTAGGCTTAAAAGGTTGCTTTGTGCATTGAGAAGTTAAGTGACTTATTCAGGGTCTCTCAGCCTTATATGTCAGATCCAAGGCTTCCTCACTCAGAGATAATCTTTCTCCACCCTATCACACGGCATCAGAATAATAATGATAGTGATAATAGCCCACATTTTCATAGCCCTTCAAAGTTTGTAAAGTGCTTTAACACATACTGCCTCATTTACTTTTCACCATATTCCTCAAAGTAGATAAAATTAGTAATAATAATAACAATAATAATATTTTGTTTTAAGATTTGCAAAGCACTTTACAAATATCTCATTTGATCCTTAAACTACCTGGGGAGGTAGGTGCTCTTATTATCATCCCTATTGTACAGATGAGGAAATAAGAAGATAGAGGTTAAGTGACTTGCCCAGGGTCATACAACTAGTAAGTCCGAGGATGGATTTGGGCTGAGTTATTAGTGGTCCTAACTACTTCAACTGTAATTCATATAATGGACCACCCTAACTACAGAATTATTGCCATCTTACAGTTGAAGAAACTGGGGTTCAGAGCATTAAGAGGATAATGTGACCATGGTCACATTAAACATAAGTACTGGAAGCCAAATTCAAACTATGGTCTCTTCTGATTTCATATCTAAGATTTTATATCCAAGACTAAACTACCCTGACTCTCAAAGTAAGTCCTTGCATGATAAGTTGTATAATTGGTTCATCCTAAATTAGTGGGACAGGGAGGTAGCCTGGTGGGAATACCAATGGAGGTGGCCAAGCACAGACTTAGCTTTGTGTTGTAGACAACTCAGGCCATTCATACTCAGTATTCTGGAACCATAGACAAGGTCTGAAAAAAAGACTCCAGTTCTGTTTACAAGGTGACATAATTAATTATGTTGCATCTTCTTAGCAAAGAGTTCCTTGTGGTCAGGGTCAGTCATAAAGATACAACTGTATAGATTTTGGTGGGATTTTTTGACTTTCTTGATCAGATTTTGTCAGTTTGCACATCTTTCCATTTCATAGGTAACATAGTTCTTGAATCATAAGCAGTTGGACCCTCAGGGCCCCCTGACATCTTGTGGGCTCAGTATATAGCTTCTGTACCAAAGAGTGAAGCATTATTTGGAGGCAGCCATAGTTCAGACTCATCATCATACACCAACACAGTCTTAGAAGTCAATAACTGCTTGACATTCCAAGAAGTGTTCTTTTGCTTCCTGGCTCAGCATCATAGAAAGCCTTTTTCCGGACAGCAATGAAATGGCCCAGCAGTGGTTACCTTTTGTCGGAAAAAGAGATGGGAGAAATGAAGTAGATACTTCAGTGGAGAACCTCAAGGCTCTGTCCTTGGTCCTGTCTGACTATTTTATACATCACTTGGATAAAGATAAATGTAAGAGATGGAGTGCAGGGCAAGACAGCAAACATAATGAATGATAGAATAGAAAAATATTGATAGGTTGGAACAATAACCAGGATCTGATAGTATGAAGTTTTATAGAGAAACATATAAAAGTCCTATACATGAGACAGTGAGGTAGTACAATGGATAGAATGCTGAAATTGGACCTTAGGCAGTAGCTCTATAACCCTGTACCAGAAACTTAAGCTTCCTTATGTGTAAAATTGGGATAATACTAATAGAACTTACCTAGCAGAGTCATTGTGGAGATTAAGTGAGATAACATGTAAAATGATTTACCTTCGTTAAGGAGTTATATAAATGCAAGCTATTATTATCATTATTATTACTTGGAGCTTAAAAAAAGTGCACAATTACAGGATTGGGAAAATGAAGGTAGTCAGTTCATGCAAAAAGGATTTGAGGATTTTAGTTGACTATTAGGTCAAGAAGAGTCAACAATGTGATAAGGCAATCTTAAAAGCAAGGTGCATTAATGTAACCATAGTGTCATGAGGTGGCATAGTGTAGTGGAGAGAGAATCAGAAAGATCTGGGTTCAACTCCCACTTCTGATATCTACTGATTAATAACCCTGGTCAAGTTTTAAACTTCCTACTGCCCCAGGCAATTTTCTAGGATTATAAATTGCAGATGTAGAAGGAAATGGCAAGCCACTCCAGGCTCTTTGCCAAGAAAACCTTAATGGGATCACAAAAAATCAGACACGGTTGAAGAGTAACAAAATAAATTTCAGAGCAAGTAGTAATCCATTGTTGTTGTTTGTCCTTCATTTTGAAGTGGGCCAGTGACATCACATAGTAATGCTTTGGATTTTGTGTGAATTGGAATTGAAGTTCAGCATCAAGATAAAAAGCAAGATGGCTGGTGATGGCCCAGGGTACAGTGGACAACGTGGGCATCTTCAGTATCTAATCAAGCTCTAAGTACTCTACAAAGTCAGCTTTAGCTGCCTTTATGGCTGTAGGAACAAATTGTTCTCATTTGCCCATTTCTGTTGAGGGAAGACTTCACATGCTTGGAGTAGTCATCCTGTAACTTACACTAATGGGTTTGAGACCCATCAGTTACCCTTAAACTGGGTTAGCCCATTGGTGAGATGGTTTTACTCAAGTGTGTCCGCTGAGCATGATACAGCTTCTTAGAGGCACAGGTAAGAGTTGGATAAGAGATGGACGGATCAAAGGTGAATAAGCAGACCTGAAAAGGGCTCAGCAAGTCTTCACATCAGATGTGCTAGTGTTCCCTGAACACCTCATCACTAATCCATAATTGGTAGATGAAACCACAGGTCTATAACAAGTGAAGTGATAGTTCTCATGTACTTTGCCTTGTTTGGACCCTACCTGGAGTTATCTTCTTTTCTGGGTGCCAGTTTGGGAAAGATATTGATAAGAAGGAGTGTTTTTTATTTTTATTTTTTTATACTGTTGAAAAACTCGAATTTATTTGTTACTACTTTTTTTTACTTTCTTTCTTTTTAAAAAATTAATTTATTTAGTCAATTTAGAACAATATTCCTTGGTTACAAGAATCATATTATTTCCCTCCATTCCCTCCTCCCACCCTTCCCATAGCTGACATGCAATTTCACTGGGTATTACATGTGTCCTTGATCAAAACCTATTTCCGTGTTGTTGGTGTTTACATTAGGATGTTCATTTAGTCTACATCCCCAACTATATTCCCTCGACCCATGTAATCAAGCAGTTGTTTTTCTTCTGTGTTTCTACTCCCACAGTTTTCCCTCTGAATGTGGATAGTATTTTTTCTTGTAGATCCCTCCAAGTTGTTCA